>NW_019397235.1:152087-157723 GCF_000591075.1 Eurytemora carolleeae
CCCCACAATTCCCCCCCCCTTACAACTAAAATTCCTATTTATATTTCAGAAAGGCTTGTTTGTAACTGACATGAACCAGTGGAACGAAATTATTTATTAAAATTAGTTTCCAAGAATTAGAAATTCATTCATTATTTAGCAGAAACATAAAATATACTTTTTTAATGAAAAAATGCTAGACCTTGTTAACGACAATTCTTGAGAATAATAATGAATATATATTTTCACTAAACACCACTGTAGCCATTGCTCACACTAATTATTTACAAACACTTCAGTGAATTTATCTGAAAGGGCATGTAGCGTTATTTTAAGGTACCCTCTTACTGAGTGGCATGTCTGATTCACAAGGGTAGTCTGTGAATGTGTATCAAATTAGAAATATCTATGTCTCAATTACTATGAATTCTGTTAGATCAAATAGTTTAAATTAAATATTAAGGGGGTAACACCGTCAGGTTACAAAGAAAAAGAATTTGAAATTTGAGTTTGTGGCAAAAACTCAAATCCATTAGTAAAGATAGAATGAACTGATGTGTAGTTAGCATGAGCAAATTGTTTGCTTAGGCTATGGTTGATAAAGGCAATGTCCCAAAACTTTCACAAAGACGATAAATCTATTTGAAAAGATATGTATTAGATAGAAAACATCGTATTATACCTAGATATAGTTAGATGGATATATGCTAAGTATACAGAAATTTTATCGAAATAGGTTTTAGAGGATTTTCTGACATTTCTGTACATACATATAAATATTGTAAAATCTATATGGACATGGTAATATATATATTAAAAAGCGATTCTTACCGTAACTGTAAGTGACCCTTTAAAGAGTTTCATTAGTGATTCACAACATAAAAATATCACTTTGGCCTAGCTGACATATGTCAGATTTTATATAAAATATTTAATAGTATTTAATTGAGATGTTAAGGGCACAAATTGTAAATTATTTAAAACGTTCTTTTAAAAAATCCTCACTTAAAACTCGGCAATATTCCCTTTAACAAAAATATTATATAAGCTTGATTCATGGCATTTATTGCATATGACGTAATTTATAAATAGAACCATTCATGAATTTGAGAAACCACTACTCACTGCTGCAGTAAGCACACAGGAAATTCCATCCCCCCCCCCTAACAGGTCATGCCCCCCCACCTCATTATCAGGCTCTATATACCGGTGTGGTGGTTCTGGGCCATGTGTAAGATATGAGAGAATAGAAAAAAAATACAAACTATCATATTGTGATATTTAAGCAAAAATAACAAAACGGGGAGGGGGATTTTTACCTACACCCCCCCCCCCGTTTCCCATCTTTACCTCAACGAATTATTTATCAATTACAAGATTATTGTAATCTTTTTAAATTCATAACAATTTGAATTAACTGACCTTACATGAATATCTTCCCTCGTTATTTTCCTGGATATTTTTTAGATGTAGGGTCCACACACCCACCCTTCCTTCTCCTTCACTCTTCTCAAACAACACTTCTTTCCAATCAGCCTGGATCTCATGCCCCCCTGGAACCCCTTGGACACTACCCCCTACCCCTGCACCTTGAGGCTGAAGCTGTATCTCCCGAAGCAGGTGTTCTGTATCCATATCTCTGTATCTAGATCATCATTTTATAAATCATTTCTCTGCTCTTTTGAAAGTATCAGACATAATAATGGTTAATCATTGATTACAATTTTCGAATTTACATTTTATAAATGTTATTTTTTTTTAACTTTAAATATCATCCGTAAATATGTACGATTCCTTAGTGAAGAGTAAACCCATTGAAGTGTTGGTACATGTTGTAGTTGCTCCTCAGAAAACTTTACGCGGCATTCCACAGATATGTCGTCTTCAGGCTGAAACAAAATGGCGGATTAGAATTGTAAAACAAGTTTTTAAGGTGTAGGTATCTCCATCAAAGTCCAGCTTTTGGCACCTAATTCATAGTTTTCGTCCAGTTTCGTTTCTTTCATATTTGAAGAAATTCCAAGAATTGAAAACATCTTGTACAAAAACAACCTCCGAAAAGTAAATAAGGGAATTAAACAACGAAGTTTAAGATCTTTCAAAGTTTCAAACTTATGAAATATTAATCTTATCTTCTGAAGATTAGATTCTTTTGCTAAATCTGTTGTCATGATTAATACATGGGTCGCATAAAGAAAATATTCATAAAATTAGAATTTTTTTAAATGTCGATCATTTTGTGTAATTCAGTTATCTTAATATTTTTTTATTAATTTGAGATGAAAATTATTAGGATAAGATTAAATTCCTTCATTGGAATCTGAAATCGGATCTCAAGAATAATCTTTAAACTAATTTCATAATGTATTTAATCAAATTGCGGCCGGCTCGGCTTTTCAGTAGAAAAAAGGTGCATTCATGAAACATTGAAATCATTTAAATGTGAAGCTCAATAAGTTTATACGTTTTATTCTTTAAGAGTTCGCTTCAGTTGGCAAAGGAATTGAGTCTTTGTCACAAACTCTGATTTTCTAATCACTATATTTTCAGAACCAAATGTTGTAGACCTTAGATATTTCGAACTATGAATTCTGTTAAATCAAATAATCTGAGTTTGAAATATCAAAGGCTTACAACATTCGCTAAAAGATAAAAGGGTTTTAATATTTGAGTTGGTGGCAAAGACTCAATTCCTTCACAAAATTTAGTTTGTTAGCTTTCAAAATTCAGTTAGTTTAATTACAAACTGTATTTAGTTTCAGTTAGATAATTTGCAAATTTTATTAAGTAAGTATCTAAACCTAAAAATTTTAGTCATTTCACATTTACTATCTTTAGTGAGAACAATTAAAAAGCTCAATTAGTTCACTTAAAAACTTCACTTACTACACTAAGGAACTTCAATCAGTTCACTTACACACTTCAGTTAGTTCATTTACACACTTCAGTTAGTTCACTTACACACTTCAGTTAGTTCATTTACACACTTTAGTTAATTCACTTACAAACTTCAGTTAGTTCATTTACAAACTTTAGTTAGCTCACTTACACACTTCAGTTAGTTCATTTACACACTTCAGTTAGTTCACTTACACACTTCAGTTAGTTCATTTACACACTTTAGATAATTCATTTACACACTTCAGTTAGTTCATTTACACACTTCAGATAGTTCATTTACAAACTTCAGTTAGTTCATTTACACACTTCAGTTAGTTCATTTACACACTTCTGTTAGTTCACTTACACACTTCAGTCAGTTCACTTACACACTTCAGCTAGTTCATTTACAAACTTCAGTTAGTTCATTTACAAACTTCAGTTAGTTCATTTACAAACTTCAGTTAGTTCATTTACACACTTCAGTTAGTTCGTTTACAAACTTCAGTTAGTTCATTTACACACTTCAGTTAGTTCATTTACACACTTTAGTTAGTTCACTTACACACTTCAGTTAATTTACTTTAACGCTTTAGTTAGTTTTCTAACAAATTCTGATAGCACATTTACAATTTAAGATGAAGGAAATTTGTAAAATTAATTTAATAGGTTCATAAGAATAATTTGTTGAATTCTTAAAATTATCCTTATTCCTCTAATACATACCATTATTCAAGTATTACATTAATTTATTTAATTTTTAATGAATGAATGAAAAATATGAATACTTGGTGTAATGTTAAAATAAAAGTGAAATCATCTTACTATAATTTAAGTTTATCGGAGAATTTTAGGTGACACTGACATGATATCTGTGCATTACATTCAATATATTTTTTTTTTTTTTCCTATTTATAACTAGTAAAAAAAAACTTAATTTCGTCTCTGGTTTTTAAAACTAAGTTTAGGTGAGGAATTCATATTTAAAAATCGTCAAAATAAATCAAAATATCCGTCTTGAAGCACTGAGTGCAGAAACGTTACCAATCCCTTAAAAATTATCAAATTATAAGTAAATAAACTTTTTTTTGATAGATATTTTTCCAATTACCAAAAAACTAGCTTTTAGCATAAATCAAACAAATTTTGTAATATCAAACAATGGATAAACAGATATTATTAATTTTTCGGAACACTCCCTTTAATATTCATCTTTTAAACCCCATATCAACAGGTTTAATAAAAAAAATCAAATCAACCTTCAACCTTTTTTTTAAATCGTTAGTTACTGAATGACTTCAGATTTTTGAAATTTTTTGTTTAAAAGTGTTGCATCTAATTAGCAACTGTACAATTAGTTTCACCCTTATCTTAAACTCTTACTTTAGCTTTGATGAGCGAAGGAGAAGAGAGGATGGGATTTAAGGCGCGTGCGCTCAGCATAGAATTTAATTGTGGTGCGCAGGTGCAGGTCAGCAGGCTGCAGGCATACACTAAACTCCTGGGGATAATAATAAATAAGAAAGATTTAATATATAAAATAATCTAAACTGCAAGAATCAGAAAACTGTGGAATATGAAGACGACCTAAAATCAATAATTAAGTGTATTTGATGTTGTTACAAAGCAAATAGTTATACTAGTTTCTTATTAAATCACTTATTAAGTGAAATGGGTCTGCTTACACTGAACACATGCGGTGTCTCAGGTTCCCCGGGCTTTTTTAAGACGTAACTCATGGTATAAAAGTCGTCTTCCTGTTTCATAGTTTTTTGGTGATAGATGTAAAATTATTTAATTTGGTTCCATTGTCATTTCAATTTTCTGAGGTTGAAAATAATGAACATCATGAAGTGAGATTCAACTTTATATATGTATACAAATATAAGATAATTAATTCTTATAATGTAAAACCTCAAAATTTGATGAAGTTATCTTTCAGCAATATTTGATTTCAATATTGCTAAATGTTAAAATAATAGTATTACGTCAGCTGTAATATTAAAGTTTATTTTTAGCGTGGGTTCAGCATATTTACAATATATATACTTTATTATGATATATGTATTAGTTGTATTACGTATATAATAAATAGTAGGATTGGTATAGTGTTGCAGTATATTTATAAACGTAAGCAGATATATGAATAATGATTAAGGTGTTTATTTCTTCACTATAGGAGTAATTAAAAAATTTAAAACAATTAAATTTTTGATTATTTTCTAACAGAAAATGTAAAACTGAATACTCGCCACAAATATGAAAGTTTTAATTTCTAAGTCTTTTCAACATGATGGTGTATTTAGTATTTCAAACTTTAACTCTTTGATCTCGTTAAATTCATCCCCAGTTTCCAAATCAAAATTTGAGGCGAATCGGTCTAGGGGTCCATAAGTTATGATCGGACATACAAACAAACAAACAAACAAAGTATATATTATAGATAAATAGAAAAAAAAGAAAAAAATGTGGCGAATAATATATACAATTTATGTGACAGAAATGAAAACAGCGCAAAGCGTTTTAATGTTTTAATAATTTTGTTATTTCTTAGAATTAGTGCAGTGGGCAGACGAGTCAGGGCAAATATAATGTAATTCAGGATGAATTTCAATAAAAATATGATTTTAGAAATTAGATTTTTCATTCATGAAATATAACTGAGAAAAATGTTCAACATTCCCTTTAAATTGACAAGATTAAGTGTAAACGTTCAACATTCCCTTTAAATTGACAAGATTAAGTGTAAACGTTCAACATTCCCTTTAAATTGACAA
>NW_019397235.1:158326-188907 GCF_000591075.1 Eurytemora carolleeae
CCCCCCCCCCCTTCGATTTAGTTCCAGCCTAACATGTGAGTAAAATTTAGTTAAGTCATTCATTATTCATCTCTTTCAGCGAAGTTTCCTTTCCTTATTGATCGAGTGATTGATTGATTGATCGTTTGATCACATTATATCTGTGAATGTTGAGAGCTTATGATCCTTGTATCTTATAGTGAATTATTTTGATCACTGGAGTAAATGTGAAAGCTGTGTTTAGAGTTCAAGTGTTAATCTATCTCTGTATCTATCTATCTGTGGTTGGTTTCAGGACTAAAATACACTCCGTCCTGCTCAGGGTATAGAGAGGAACTGGGAGGAAACCGTCAACTAAACCTCAAACTCCGTCTAGTCCGTTTAGTCTAAGAAATCCCTTTTTGTTAACGATTATTATGTTGATAACGTTGTACACATTGAACCTTGGAAATCCAGTAATATTCATCATTAATAGTCATGCAGATTACTTGCCTTATTCACAATTACATATATTTTTGGTTTAAATTCTTTTGAGAGAAAAGCGCGCCACTGGCCACTTGTAACTTGTAAACAAAGATATTAATAAAATAGCCAAGGATTCTTAAGAGAAAAATAAAAAAATTTGCATCACATTTGCCTCGTTTATTCATTGCAAATTTTTGCTTTGAAGATCGAGGAGCTGAAAGGGGGTAACTTAAAACTAACGATTTATAATATGTCTTCCGTTAACGCCGTTAATAAAATTGTTACTTTACGGTAACTTTTAAAAAACGCAAAATACCGTTTACGAAACGAGCTAAATAACGCCTAGTTTCAACTAAGGTATGTCCAATTGAGACATTTTTAATATTAGTCATTTTTCTACTTTTATCATTTTTGGGCCACATTGTAAGTATAAAGTATTGTTGTAGAGTTTAACAAAACAGAAAAACTGTTTAATGTCTATGCCAAGTTTACCATAGCAACCAGGAGCGTATATTCAGGGGGCTTTTCGAGCTCAGACCCCCAACCTCCTCCTGTATCAGTAAATGTTTTGGTGTCCAGGGGTATTTACCGCCCCCCCTCAACAATATCTGTAAACGCCCCTGCTCTAGCAGCTAAACAAACAAAACTCAAAAATAACATTTGTCTGCAAACGATTTAATTTATATAGACATTAGACACAAAGAAGATACCGGCAGACTTGTAACAAAAACCAATAAAATTAGCACAAAATGCAAAACTTAAACATTAAATATAAATTCCACAACTGCAATATATATCAAACAAGGATTAATTTCATTTAAAACTCTTAAAATAGGATTTTTCAACACGCTACTCTGACTAAATCAAGGTTTTGGCATGCTGCTGGCTGTTAGAATCAATTTATTTGTTCAGACTATCCCGAAACTCTTGTGCTTTCTTGTGCTTTTGCTATGAAATATATGTTTTTCTTCTGAAATACTCGCTGTAACAAAGACGACATCTAAATATATTGCGGGATTATAGGATCCATTCCAGGATAAATATATGACCAGGAAAAGTTATTATAGATTGAAATCATTATAAATTAATCCTAGCTACAATTCATGCAATGTTCGTAAATGAAAAGATTTTTTTTTTGAGATCTAGATATTTATTATCTCCGTATCGAGATTATTTTAATTGTACAAAATTGTTCACATATATTTAATACAACTATTTAACGATGCTATTGTGTACATATATTCTCAAATTAAATAATAAAAAATCGTACGGATACATTTTATCGTTTTTTCCTTTCATTAGGAATTTTGATTTAGGGATACTTGGATCCTGCAAAACATACAAATTGAATAGTGCAAAAATGAAACAGCATAGAATAAATTGCATAAAGTTAGTCGATGAAGAAGATTTAAAAATCGTCTGCATATAATTGAGCATTTAATGTGGAAAGTCAGATTGAGCAATCATTCTAAAGTTTTTATGTAACAATGGTGTACTGGCAATGTATGCAATATGGAAGAAACTACAATTGTACTGACGAAGAACATTGAAAGTTCAACGTTAGTATGGCATAAAACCTTAATTCTAGTAACAACGACATCTAGTGTTCTATCTGTATTGTTATTAATCTCTGATGAACATTTTTGTCCTGTCACTCATCGTATAAAATGATTTGTCATTGTAAATTAAATATGTTGTTAAAACAAGGAAGGATGAGTTTTTAGGTGAAAATTAAGTTGTCTACGGATGAACCCACAAAGGATGAGACTTCAGAGACGACATGCACGGAGTTTCTACTGTCTGTTTCCCTTTATTCATGATTCCTTGTTAAGGTTTTTGCCAAATCATTAAATAAGCCTTTAAAAGACAAGATTCAAGGCAGCATGACTTAATTTAAACTTATGGTCATTCTTAAAATCGTCTTAACAATCTCCTTCTTTGTAGGTAACTCCGTAAATAGAATAGGATATTCTACATTTTCAAGATAATAAGAGAAATATTTTCTAATTATTCTTCGGATTTATAACCTCTGCACTACTTTATGGGAATATATCGTGAGTAAACAAACTCAGCCACTTTCGTTCATTTTTTCTCATAATGGAACTAGACGTTTTCACACCATAATACATATTCCAACATATTTACTGATCTATACCACGTTACATTAGAACTGAAGTAACTTTCAAGTAAAAACTAAAAAAATGGTGTGACCGGATATAGAGCTACCAGGGCACAAATAAATAAATTTTACCTTCTTCTAGTGTCGTTAGAGTGACGTCATGATTTTTCTACCAACACTTTATTACAAATAAAAATTATTTATTCTTTATTAATATATATTTAACAAATAGATATACATTTATTGACAAACAATATAAAATATTATAAAATGAAGTATTTCCTTCATCAGCTGAGAGGCTGTGCTGTCTGAAGTCTAATCTATTTTTTGCACTTTTTCTAATGAGTGTTCACAATCGGCACTGATTTATTTTTTAACTAAAATATTGCAGATTTTTCCTCCATTTTTCTGCTAGAGGATTCTGCACTGAGATCTACAGGTTTCATCTTCCTCCACCTAGAAAATTTAGGGTGTCACAATTAGGTTTTCCAAACCAAATAGTTAGGATTTCCAAACTAAAATACCGAGTGTCTAAAACAGGATTTTCAAACTAAAATATTGGGTGTCTCAGTTAGAATTTCCAAACTAAAATACTGGGTGTCTCAGTTAGGATTTTCAAACTAAAATACTAGGTGTCTCAAATAGGATTTCCAAACTAAAATACTGGGTGTCTCAGTTAGGCAAACTAAAATACTGGGTGTCTCAGTTAGAATTTCCAAACTAAAATACTGGGTGTCTCAGTTAGGATTTTCAAACTAAAATACTAGGTGTCTCAATTAGGATTTCCAAACTAAAATACTGGGTGTCTCAGTTAGGATTTCCAAACTAAAATACTGGGTGTCTCAGTTAGGATCTTCAAACTAAAATACTAGGTGTCTCAAATAGGATTTCCAGACTGAAATACTGGGTGTCTCAGTTAGGATTTTCAAACTAAAATACTGGGTGTCTCAAATAGAATTTCCAAACTAAAATACTAAGTGTCTCAAATAGGATTTCAAAAAATACTGGGTGTCTCAAATAGGATTTCCAGACTGAAATACTGGGTGTCTCAAATAGGATTTCTAAACTAAAATACTTGGTGTCTCAGTTAGGATTTTCAAACTAAAATACTAGGTGCCTCAAATAGGATTTCCAAACCAAAATACTGGGTGTCTCAGTTAGGATTTTCAAACTAAAATACTAGGTGTCTCAAATAGGATTTTCAAACAAAATACTGGGTGTCTCAGTTAGGATTTTCAAACTAAAATACTTGGTGTCTCAAATAGGATTTCCAAACTAAAATACTGGGTCTCTCAGTTAGGATTTCCAAACTAAAATACTGGGTCTCAGTTTGGATTTTCAAACTAAAATACTGGGTCTCAGTTAGGATTTCCAGACTAAAATACAGAGTGTCTCAAACAGGGTTTTCAAACTAAAATACATTAAAGTTATTAACCTCTTTAATTCCATATTTGTTGACGAGAGCTAGACAGCTTGAACCTGATTGAAACAGATTTACTGTCTCACACTTTAACCCCTCTGCAGTACACGTACACTCTGTACATGGAGAAGCTCGATGTGTCTCACCCTCTCTAATGGTTTGTTCCGACACCTGGAAATAAATTACATTTTATAAATGCAAAATATGTAAATTGTTCACATGGATCTTACAAGCCTACATTTGTTCCATAAAACGCGCTGGGTCAACTGTAGATTGGGTTTACTTCTGAACAAAGTGTTCGTACTTTTGAACAAAATGTTCGTACTTTAGAACAAAATGTTCGTACTTTTGACCAAAATGTTCGTACATTTGAACAAAATGTTCGAACTTTTGAACAAAATGTTCGTACTTTTGAACAAAATGTTCGTACATTTGAACAAAATGTTCAGACTTTTGAACAAAATGTTCGTACTTTTGAACAAAATATTCGTACTTTAGAACAAGTGTTCGTACTTTTGAACAAAGTGTTCGTACTATTGAACAAAATGTTCGTACTTTTGAACAATGTGTTCGTACTTTTGAACAAAGTGTTCGTACTTTTAAAAAATGTTAGTACTTTGAAAAAAAATGTTCGTACTTTTGAACAAACTTTCCGTACTTTTGAACATGATGTTCTGACTTTTTAACAAAATGTTCGTACTTTTGAACAAAATGTTTATAATTTCGAAATTTTTTCGTGAAGTTCGATATTTCAAACAAAGAGTTAGGTTTTTTTCTAACAGTGCAGTGTAGGGATGGGCAAACTTAGTTTTTTTCAATTCAAGGTTTTTGGACTGTAGCGAAATTCTGTCCCCTGTAAAAAAATCTAATCGTGGAAAAAAATTCACTAAAGAATAACTATTAGATTTCTGTATAAAAAAAAAACTATTTTGAAATTTTGAACTTCTTAAAATTTGTGGAACCTTTAAAAGCCTAAATCTATTTTTTAACCAACCAATTTAGTGCCTTTATTTCTCTAATACAATGAGATCATAATTATTAAGGGGATATTATCGGAGTTTAAATAATTCACTGGGACGTTTTTCTTAGTATATCATGTGCTTAAAGGTCGTCAATTTCTCTTGTGTATCCAAGTAAAAAGAAAAACATCTACCTCACAAGTTTTGTCAACAGGTCCCTCTTCTTTCCAGGGTTCAAGATCAAGATGTTTTATTGTTTCAGCGCAATCCACCATGGGATTAGTTAATCGGTCCATCTGGTCCATAGCAGACCTAATAAAAGATTAGTTTATAGGTCCATAGCAGACCTATTAATAGGCTAGTTAATAGGTCCATAGCAGACCTAGAAATTGGTTAGTTAGTAGGTCCATAGCAGACCTATTAATAGGTTAGTTAATAGGTCCATAGCAGACCTAGAAATTGGTTAGTTAGTAGGTCCATAGCAGACCTATTAATAGGTTAGTTAATAGGTCCATAGCAGACCTAGAAATAGGTTAGTTAGTAGGTCCATAGCAGACCTATTAATAGGTTAGTTAATAGGTCTACAGCAGACCTAAAAATAGGTTAGTTAATAGGTCCATAAGGGACCTAGTAATAAGTTAGTTAATAGGTCCATAGCAGACCTTGTTAATAGGTCCATCGAATCCATAACATAATTAGGTTAGTTTGGTCCAGCTAATCTATTTGTTAATTCACATCTACAAAAATACAGTGGTCCCAATAAAATTAAGGAATATAAAGACGAAAAAGAAATTGTGCAGTGTGCACATGTCTTTGACTTGGTTAGGTTGATTTTCATGCTACTTGTAAAACTATTTGCACAACAAAAAACCATAAAAGAATGCGTTTATGGTTCTACCATCCCTAAATAATGTATAAATCTCTTAAAAACCTATGATGAAGTATAAATTTAACGAAAAAAATGGTGTCTTGAACACTTTAGTACCTGGGCAGTAATGAATTATCGTCCATGTTTCTACAAATAAGTCCCGCCAAACTGGTTCTTCGCAGTTCGGTCAGCTGATCCTCGCTAAACTTAAGCACGTGGTTTCCAGTTTCATACCAGAATCTATCACATTTCCTGAACAGTGAACACAACTTGGATAAAGAATGTCTGCCAGTCATTTTAATCAAAATCAAGCTTTTTTTCTAATATTAGATTCTTACACACTATCTGAACACCGAACAACAAAATTACTGCCAAGGCTTAAAGGAATTGTAGACGTAATTTCTAGTGACCCCCCCCCCCCCGCTATACATATATCTTTTAAACCTGATCAAGGATTAATGAGAAATTTATCTGAAAATTGACAATTTTCAGGTGTAGTCTCTTTATATAAGGGACAATTGTGGATAAATGACGGAGATGTTTTAAGAATTTTAATTCTTTTCAAGAGAGATAAGCGTCGATAACGTCGTTATTTGGTTATATTTAAAAAAATGCTGAATTTAGTTATACCTTTCTTTTAACCCTAATATTATTGCAAGTAGAGATGTTAACCCAACCAAAAATACTTCAAACTAAAATATTATTTTCAGGTTTCTATTTCTTTTGTTTCTTTACTCAGTTTAACATCTATAGGACATTAATAACAAATATGGAAAAAATACATTCTTGAAATTTTAGAGCTAAGAAATGCAATTCAAGAGCTTAAAGCTTTGTAGGGTTTATCGATTGTTTTAGAATTTTTTTTCCCTCCAGTATAGTTGCTTCATAAAGATCTTTAGGTGTGTCAATGTTGTAAGTGAGTTATTGAATGATTCTAATGATGATTTTATACTCTTTTCTCTTTCCTTTTCTAACTTAACAATAATCCGCTAATTCCTTCCAAAATGTCGTCTTCATTCATATTTAACATTTTTATCCACTAAGTCACTCTTAGTTTTATACACACGTATTTTATTCTATCTGTATCTTTCTTCTAAACTTCAATATTTTGCTTATTCTCTTCCAATACAGTGGTTTCCAAAAAACATCTATTCATTACTTAATCTTACCAATTACTCTAAATCCCAATTTAACAACCCTTTTCATCATCTAAACATTCATTGAATCCCAATCCCAACTTCCTCTTTAGTTGATATCCATTCCAATTCCCAACCTATACATTTAACCTTCTATAGACTTTTTATATCATGTTTCATTTATGACAAACGACAAGAGAAAAATCTGAACTTTAGATGTTTATGAAAGAAAGAAGCCTGTGTGCATGTGTTTACTTATATGTCCAAAGTGTGACCAAATCAAGTCTAAGTCAAAATGACCCCCCCCCCCTGTAGTTTTTTTTTACATAACTCAAAAAGTCTGAGGCTTTAGAAATTTTCTGACTTTTCCTACATACCCAAAACCCTCCCTTTAGGCCTACAACCGGGCTTTAATACTAACTGCCTGAGTCCTCAGGCACACTGCGTGAATGACTGCTTTTTCCTGTAACAAACTAAATCTTTGTTTTGACCCACTTCCACTTGTCAGATTTTGATAAAATTTAGCTTTTTGGAAAGCCTTTGACATAAGGAAACGAATTGCACAAGTTTTGCGAAAAAAATTGCAAATTTTTTGCAAACAACCTGTCAAAGGAAATTTGCACATTTTTAGTTTTTCTTGATTAAAAATCAGGTTATTTAAAATTTTGCAAAAATTTTAGTTTTTATTGATATTTGAAATGGCATGGTCAAGGGCTTTTCAAAAATGTATAGTTTTTTCATTTTTTGGACAAATCTTTTTTTGCAAACATTTTTACTATATAACTGGATTTTGCGAAAAATTCAATTTTCAAATTTTTTTGCAGATTCTAAAAATAGAGCACAAGCATAGACATCAAGCATGGGATTTAGAGGGGGGGGGTCAAATTGCCCCCCCCCCCCAGCATATCCTGGTTTTCAAGTAGCAGCAGAGATAGGGTTAAATTTCAAATCCAAAAAGGTACCTTCGACACCAAATTGGCCACACGTTTCATTTGTGTTTCAAAAGTGAAATCTGACAACTTTAGGACGTTTAACTTTAGTGAGATATAGGTGTTTTTCCTAAAAATCGGAAAAGTTAAGCTTAACTATAACCAAAGAAAGCACTTTACTCTAGATAGTGGTTTAGCGCTAAGGGACGTGCACCTGTTTAAAGGAACTGTACGCGTAATTTCAAGTGACCCATAGATGCCACTGCCTGATACACAACGGTACCCTGGAAACCTTTATCAGATCAATCAAGGGAAAGATATTGTCGTTCGCCAGGTTTAAAAGTGTTAATTCCGATAATTTCAAACAGTTTTTGCAATAAAAATGCGCAATTGTCACTTTTGAAGAGAAACCCCAATTCAAAATAATTAGCTTTAAAAATTCTAAACAATGATATCGGCTCAGTAACATTTTGCCTAGTACAAGTTCGCCTAGTACACTTTCGCCTAGTACATGTTCGCCTACTAACTTTTTGCCTAGATAACATTTTGCCTAGATAACATGTTGCCTAAACACAGTTTGCCTAGACAACATTTCGCCTAGATAACATTTTGCCTAGATAACATGTTGCCTAAACACAGTTTGCCTAGACAACATTTCGCCTAGATAACATTTTGCCTAGATAACATTAGAAGGTAATTTTTGCCTAGATAAATTCACTAAAATTTATAAAGTTCCTCTTTTTTCTCAAGAAATTCAATTAAAAGCAAAAAAAATGTATTATAATAATGTTTACAAATTTTTTCTTAAAGGGCACTTAAAGCTGGCATTACATTTTCTGTTTGAACAGCAACAATTATAAACTTTCTGACTACCAGGTCCATTGGAGACATATGAGAAATGTTGATTATCAATTATGGCTGGTCTGCCTCGTTTGGTTTTCCCTGCCTGAATTAAGGACGTCATGTCAACATCAATGTCAGTAGAAAACTGAATGATTTAAACTACAAAAAAAAATTGCGAAATTTTTACAGTAAAAATTGCGTATTTTTTTGTTCCAAAAGCTGGTTAATTTGAAGAATGTTAATCTAGGCGAAAATTACTCTCTAATGTTATCTAGGCAAAATGTTATCTAGGCAAATTGTTATCTAGGTGAAATGTTGTCTAGGCAATTGTTATCTAGGCAAAATGTTATCTAGGCGAACTTGAACTAGGCGAAAGTGTACTAGGCGAACTTGTACTAGGCGAACTTGTACTAGGCAAAATGTTACTGAGCCATGATATCTAATGCATACTTGATCAGACAAAGCTTTGAAGGATACCATTGTGATTCGGACATTGTCATCTTGCATGGTGGGTTACTTGAAATTACGCTTACAGTCCATTTAAATGGAGACTGATTTAAAGGTATGCAGTCCCATATTTGACTTAACACATCAAAAAGAATTTCAATAATGTTACATCATACCTAAGATGGCTGAACTGCAGACCTATTAAACAGGTCAAGGTTGGACCAGTTAGCGCGCCGGCCAACTTCCTTTCAGAGAGTAAACCAGGGAATAGATCCACGTCGTCTGGGTGCTTGTATATCTTCTGCAGTCTACAAATTAGATCATAGTTAAATATAAACTTTTATTTTTGTTGCCGATTTTTTCAGTATTTGCCGAAAATTCTGATTTGCACATCCCTATAATGGCAACCTGATAAGGTGAACATTTGATATTTAAAACTTTGAATATTTGATCTAACTGAATTCATAGTAAGAAATATCTAATCAAATCAATTAAATCATAAGTTGCTGGGATGGCCTAAGGCTCCAGTATTGGATCGGATCTAAAATATACGACTACGACATTGGGTTGCAAAGAACTAGGGAGTAGAAAAAAAACAATTGGGGGGAAAAGACTCAATTCCTTTAGTATTACATGCCACGTGGATTATGGAGGATCATAGCTAGTCAGGATAAAAAAATGTTGCTCATATTTAAAAAAAATATATATTAAAAATCCAACAACAAAATGCAATCAAATTTTATACATCTTGATATGGAGAAACAAAAAAGTGAAAATTATCATTATTTACATATATATTACATATGCAAAGTTATAAATGTAAGATAACAAGATTTATCTGTAATAAAAAACTTCAAAAAAATAGTTTATTGTAAAATAGATATTCGAATCAACTTGATTTCTGTAAATGTTTCATTTTTTATAAACTAGGCTTCATCTTCTATTTAAATTGTGAACATTTTCTATTTGTATATATTGTAAAACAAAAACAAAAAGTACGCGGATTTTTTAAGAAAAATTTAATTTGACAATTTGTAATTTTGATCATCCATAAACGTTCCCAGCAGGGTCATGTGAGGTTCAACACAAAATTTGGGCTCGATCGGTTCAGCCGTTTTGACGCTTACTAGATACAAACAGACAGACAAACAAAGTATAAATATATTGATAAACATTACTTGTTTATGATGTCCAAAGGTATTTCATCTTGAAAATCTAGAAAGTGTTTAGCTCTCTTCAGTTTACACATCTCTCTAAATATTAAGTAAATTAAGTTAAATCAAAATAACGAATATCTTTTAAAGTCGAATTTTAAAAATCAGAAATTAAAAAGATTAAGAAGAAATCAAAAGTGGCCACAGTGAATACAAAGATTGAGGGGCGGATACAGGATTTAAGTGAGGGGGGGGGGGGACAAGATTTAGGAACAAAAAAAATTCCCGATTAGGAACAAAAAATCGTGCCGCAGGAGAAATTTTTTTTTGACTTAAAAGACTCAAAAAGAGTCAAAATTAATGACTAAAGACTAAAAAACTAGATTTTTAACTTTAAGGAACAAAATTAACGGATTAGAACAGGAATTTAGAAACAATTAAAAGATTGTTCAGGAATTAGGAACAAAATTAAAGAATTTGGACAGGGATTTAGGAACAATAAAAAGATTGTTCCGGAATTAAAATGAGAATTCTTTCATGAAATGGCGCGCACAATTCTAAAGTGTTCAGCTCAGATAACATAAGATTTGATGTCCTTCTTCTTTAATCCAATCTCAAAATAAAATGAAAATTTACATAACTGGGCAAAAATATCAAAATTTGTAAAACTATGAACCTTTCAAAGTTGATCTGATAAAATTTAGGTTTCTATCAAATATTCCTTAAAGTAAAAATCTCATCATAAACCAACATGTTTTTTTACACACCTGTATTTGTTGTAACCTGGAATACCATGATCTCTTCCTCTTTGTATATTCAGAGCAATCAAATCCATCCCAGATTCAGTTTTCCCCCTCTCCTCAAACAGATGATTAGATATCTCCTCTGTCATCCGGTTATCCACCGTCTCCATTGGAGTCATCACCAGACCTCGGAGCAGATCGTCTACCATGTGCTCCTCCATGATCACATCCGGGTTGTTAAAGTGGTTCCTAAGTTGAAGGTCTCGAGGATTGGAACGACCAAGCATGGCCTGTTCACTCATAACAGTAAGATTAGGCCGGATGGTGCTGTGTCCAAACCTGAATGCAGCAGTGGCAAATTCATTGAAAGTTGTCGCAGAGCATTCAGGGTCATAGTCGTAGTAATATTCTCCAGTTCTAAGATCAATATCAAAGACCTTTAAGGAGTTTAGACCAAGAACTCGGGGAAGGAACTCATTATATGTAATATGCTGAATCTGAGCTCCTAGTATTCTTCTTGTCTCCTGGAATACCTTCTCATTATCCCAGTGTGGGTTCAATGCTGCCAACTTCTCCGCAATAGAGTTGTGTTCTCGGACAAGTAATGTATGCATGACTGTTAACCCTGGATGTTCATTAACCCTGCCATCTCCGGCCAAAAAACATTCTCCAGTGGGGGAGAAGCACTCCAGGTTCTCTGTGGTTCTTGGGAGTAGATACTTGTACTTACCGCCTCTACGATTAAGAGGATGTGAAAAGGTTTTGAGAAGATAGGAGTCCTGTTTCCTGAGCTGTTTAGTCTGACACTCATCTGATCCATAAAGAGCGCTTGCATCAATATAGGAGCTGATTTGGTTCAATTGCTCTCTAGGGCCTTAAAAAATTGACAATTGGATTAAATTGGATTAATACTCTCAATCTTCTGGACTTATAGCCCTCTTGCTCAAATAAAGCAAACTCTTGTGATTATACTTCTCCAGTTCAGGCTAAAATAGACAGTCACAGGAGGTTGCCTTCTTTTAGAAGGAGGGGAGGGGGTTCCCAAGCACATTTAATAATAACTACCAACCTTTCTTCTCTTGATGTACATTATAGATAAATAAACTAATCAACTTTTTACAAAGAATAAAAATCTTAATTTTAATTTGTTTTACCTATCTTCTGCTGTCCAGCGAAGGATCTGGTGAAAGGAATGCATTTTGGGTCTACTCTATTGTATGTGAAGAAAGGATCATCTTGTGGGATCTTAATAGGATTACAAGCTGGATGTTGAACACCAGAATCACAGGATTTACAGTCCAGAAGAGAATTGCCATGACCTCGAACCATTGGTGTGTGTGTCATATCATGATCAATAAACTGACCCCACTGCATCAACATCAAGGTATACTTTGGGTCTGGAGCAGCTTCATTAGTGTGGATATCTTGAGATACTGTTCTGGGATTGGGTATTCTTGATCCTCGGACACTTTTCTGTCGGGGAGTTGAAACTCCATCCTCATATTCAGACGGAAGAAAACGACGATGTGGTGAGTTGCTCTTACCCCATTCTGGGTTGTTTATGTTATTGCACCATCCACTGTATGTTCTGTATCTATCTTCTGAGTTGCAGGGAGTCAGATCTTCAGAGGGGAAGCATTTGCCAAGAGTAACAACCTGGGTTGCTTCTGCAGGAACAACCCTGGCTGTAAACCTTGATGAACTTGGAACATTCTCAACAGTTACTGTTGTATAGAAATTATGCCCTGTGGGTAGAGATTTAAGTTTTTCTTTCACCTTACTGTTGAGTATACCATTGATGTCGATAGAGTTTTGAGGATCGTTGAAGTCAATCCCAGCAGTCTTAGCTTCTCTCCTACTTCTAGTCTTGCTGGTGGATGACGCAACAAGATTAGCCAGGCGGGGACTTTTCATAAACTCGTAGGTGACAAACTCAAACAAAGCTGAGTTGTTTACTGTGTTTTGAACCTGTATTGAAGGTTTTGAAACTGCTCCTTGGGCTCGAAGACTGCTATGAACTGGAAGAGAACAACTGTCGAGCAGATTGTATTCAAACTTACGAAACTTGAGCAAATTCTCCATTGCCACTCGTAGGGCTTGTTCTATCTCTTCTTCCTCTTCTAGATCTAGTCCAGGTTCCTCTGACTCCCATAAGGAGAGGTCTAGTCTAGGGATGTACAGGCAAGATATCTGGTTGTTTAACGACTCATCGGGTAGGAGAAAACTAGAAGGTTGGATGGTTTTAATATTGGGAATATTCTCACATAGAAAGGAGGAGAGGGTGACAGACTTCAAGGATTCGATTTGATCTTTCCTAAGTCCATCCTCGTGCATTCTTCCAGTTTTCTCGTCTCGGGTATACCAAAAGGAGTCACCATTAATAACTTTGCTCAACAACTAGAAAAAATAAATCATCAAACATGACTGGACAATGTACAGGGACATATGAATTAACCCAGAGTAAACCATCATAAGCCAAATTCAACCCTTATTTTCTTCAGAATCAAAAGATTTTTAAATTAAAGATTTCCTATTTTTGTAATTGTAGAGTAAAAATGTTCTCAAACCTGAAGTGAAAACTTGATATTTCAAAACAATTGGATCTTCAAAGTTGATAGTATGTGAAATATCAAATGTCTACGACATTATGTTGCAAAGATATAAGGATTAAACAGTTAGAGTTTGAGGAGAGTAATCAACTCTTTTTTCTTGAAACATTGTAGTCACCAAGTGAAAATATGATGAATTTGTAATTTGAGCTATCAATAGAACTTATTTTGACCTGAACACCATGTTTACCTTATTAAGAAGGCAAGCTAAGGTTGGGGAGAGAATGGAACCCCAACCTGGGTTCTCTGCTAATCCTCCTAACAGAGGATTCATCAAAGATCCGTCCTTACCTCCTCTGCAACAAATAAACAAGAAAAACAATGAATTTTCTGTCTATCAAAGACGACATTTATAAAGATGATTTTTTAAATTCCAACCTGAACAAAGCTTCATAGTATTCCTGGCCCTCCTGGAGTTTACACTTGGTTCTTACATCTCTCCAGTTCAGCATTCCAATACGCTCCACGATATCAAGGGCTTCGGAGACATCATTTAACCTAGATAATAGATTAGTTTCAAATAGGTCGTCTTCAATATAGATTAACAAGGAAAGCATCCAACAAAGTCTTTTCTTAGTCAATTCTGTAGTTAACTTAAGTTCTTTTCTTTATACTGGGATTTAAAAATAGAGATGGAAGATAATTCAGTTAGGCATAGATAGCTATAGGTCGTCTTCAACCCAGAACATGGATTTAAAATTAATGAAGGAAGCAAGAGCAATTCTCAAAGCAGATCTTTAATAAAGATTGTTAAACCTGTTTCTTTGTAATTTCCAAAATAGAAAAGATAATAATTTGGTTTCGTTTGGTCGTCTTCAACCCCGGAAATAATTTAAAAATAAACCTGTCCATTGTAACTCCTCCAGAGGGAACTTCTTGTCGGAGGGTCAACATCCTTTCTGCTAGTTTCATCCAGATACTCTAAACAATGATTTAACACACTGAGATTAGAACTAAGGAGAGGGGGAACATATTTAAACAAGAGATTAGAGCTAAGGAGAGGGGGAACATATGTAAACAAGAGATCAGAACTAATGATCGGGGGCACTATGTAAACAAGAGATTTGAACGAAGGATAGGGGGAACTATGTAAACAAGAGATTAGAGCTAAGGAGAAGGGGAACTATGTAAACAAGAGATTAGAACTAAGGTTTGGTTTGAATGATTATCTCCTTCAAAATATTGATAATTATTGAGGTTGGGCTGGGAGATAATTATCTCCCACTAGATCTAGATATATATAATTCCTTGAGGTAGGGCTGGGTCTTGGGAGCGAAATATCTCCATAGATCTAGAAGATATAGATAATACTTTGAGGTCGGGTTGGGAGCTAATTATCTCCTATAGATCTAGATGTAAATAATACCCTGAGGTTGGGTTGGGAGCTAATTATCTCCTCCTAGATCTAGATATAGATATTAACTTGGGGGTGGGTTGGGAGCTAATTATTTCCTATAGATCTAGATGTAAATAATACCCTGAGGTTGGGTGGGGAGCTAATTATCTCCTCCTAGATCTAGATATAGACAATACCTGAGGGTGGGTTGGGAGCTAAATATCTCCTTTTAGCTAGATATAGATAATACCCTCAGGTTGGGTTGGGAGCTAATTATCTCCTCCAGTCCTAGATCTAGATATAGATAATACCTTGAGAGTGGGTTGGGAGCTAATTATCTCATCCTAGATCTAGATATAGATAATACCTTGAGGGTGGGTTGGGAGCTAAATATCTCCTTTTAGCTATATATAGATAATACCCTCAGGTAGGGTTGGGAGCTAATTATCTCCTCCTAGATCTAAATATAGATAATACCTTGAGGTTGGGTTGGGAGCTAATTATCTCTGTTGCTCCAAGTGCTAGATAAGCTTGAACCCCGACCAGAAGTTCCTCTACAGTAATAGGTTCAGGAGCGACGGCATCTCCAACCTAGACAAGTACAAATTATTACTCTTTAGTTCAACAATGTTCAACAAAATAGGTATTAAAATAATAAAATATAGTGAATACTTACACTAATATTAGTTCTTAACGTTGCTCTTCCCTAGAGCAATTATATTGTTTGTTATAAGAAATGCAAACCAGTTCTTGGATTGATTGATGTCGTGTTTTGTATATATTTAATGTCAGGGTTCAAAATTTGACATAATGTAATTATACATGTTTAGAATACATTTCCGCGCAAAAAAATACCGAAACCCTAATTTCTACCTTTTGTAGAAGTGATGTTGGATATTCTACCTGTTGTAGAAGTGATGCTGGATATCCTACCTGTTGTAGAAGTGATGCTGGATATCCTACCTGTTGTAGAAGTGATGCTGGATATCCTAGAAGGAGTGGTGCCAACTCCTTTACGATTATATTGTTGTATTCACCAATCAATATCCTACGAGACTCCTAAAAAATTTTATTTAAAAAAAGAGTAATATTATATCCTCTGTAAAGACCAGAAAAAGATCTGTTTACATAATTTTGACATATTGAACCAATTGGTCAAATTACGCGGAATTTTGACTCTAAGACATTCTAACTTTTCAAATTTTCATTCTGCAGAAAAAGTAAAAAAAATCTTGTTATGTTACCCATTACATTTTTAAACCTTTCTTTTCATATAACATCAAAAAGAAGCGGGTGTTTAAGAACGAATAAGATTTAATCTTTAAAAAAAATTTCCCCGTTGACATTTTTTATGAAATAAGTAAAATTGTAATTTTCTCCATTGTAATATAACCGCCTTCTAACCTGTTGGACCCTTGTGAGTCCCCAGTCCTGATTCCTCCGCCTTAACTCCGCCACAAGCCTGCTTTCTTCCGCCTCCAGTAACCGCCATAATATCTTCTCTCCAACCTCCCAAGTCTCATCTGCAAAAAAAAATATTTAATTAATATTTTTAAGAGTTACATACAGAGCCAGCAGTGGAGCTGAAAGGGTTCAAGTCCCCCTCCCCCTTCATGCACAAGAGAGAGCAAGGATTCGGAAGTTAAAATAGAACAAAAATATTTTTAAGTGTAACCTTTACAAATTGTTCTAGCTGACAAGGGAGAAAAGCTAACTTTTTAAAGGAAAAAAATCAAATTGAAAAAAATTAAACTTTAGCTAAATCAAATGTAGTTGAACAGTTCTAAAGTGCTAATCAAAAAGACCCGGAATCAATTTACAAATAATCAGACGACTTTACAATCTAATTTAAAAAATATTTTTGATGAAATGATAATCACAAAATAAGTCATGCCATTTTCAAAATGCGGTCTGCCTTTTTAACATTTAAAATGGCCAGAGATATATGTAAACTCGCCTGATTAACTGTTAATTAATTCCGGGTCTTTCTGATTATAACTGTATATAATTATAATTTGGTAATCACCGAAACTGTTCTTTTCAAAAGGTCTCACCGTTTTGTTCTGATAGAATTTGTATCTTGTCTCCTGATGTTCCATACATGTTGGATAGATCAAGCAGAGGGGTTTCCAGGTTTATAAATTCATCTTTTAGAGACCTAAACCATAGAGATCGTATACTATAGAGATCGTAGACCATAGAGATCATAAACCAAAGAGATCGTAAACCATAGGGATCATACACCAGAGATCATAAACAATAGGAATCATAAACCATAGAGATCATAAACTATAGAGATCATAAACCTTCGAGATCATAAAGCATCGAAATCATGAACCAAAGATCATAAAACATAGGGATCATAAACCATAAAGATCATAAACCATAGAGATCATAAACCATAGAGATCATAAACCATAGAGATCATAAACTACAGAGATCATAAACCTTTGAGATCATAAACCATCGAGATCATAAACCATGGAGATCATAAACCATCGAGATCATAAACTATAGAGATCATAAACCATAGATCATAAACCAAAGAGATCATAAACCATAGAGATCATAAACCATAGAGATCATAAACCATAGAGATCATAAACCAGAGATCATAAACCATAGAGATTATAAACCATAGAGATCATAAACCATAGAGATCATAAACCATAGAGATCATAAACCATAGAGATCATGAACCATAGAGATCATAAATTATAGGGATCATAAACTATAGAGATCATAAACTCAAAATTAATATCAAGGGGAGGGGAGAAGATGAAGGGGAGGGGAGAGGATGAAGGAGAGGGGTCCAAGTTTCTATATATCTGCTCTCTTGATTTTATGAATGATTTGAACTGGAAAGGACTGGTTTGGTTTACATATTACGAGATAATGGAATACTAATCCCAATCGTACATGGATTCAATAACATACAAGGAATAAACATGGGCCGGGACTAAAGTTTAACTGGGCCGGGCAGGGGGGGGGGGTTATGGGGGGTGGCCTTTTAATCAAAAATAATTAAAAGAAGTTTTCGACATAAATCTTAAGATATTCATCCTAATTCATTAAATACAAACAGAGATTTGTCTTGAGATTTTGCACAGAATCAGAATTATAATTATTTGTATGAATTAAGGAGCAAAGTATTGTTCACTTAAAGGGATTGTAAACGAAAGTTCAAGTGACTCTTATGTTACTGAGTGGCATGTCCAATTCACAGCAACCAAGCAGCGACGATAAACCAGTCCCAAATTCGAAACCCACTTTATTGTCCCGGCTCATAGCCAACCGGGACAAATGAGAGGGTTTGAAAGTAATTCAGTCGAGAATGGAAGGATAATGTGGTCACTAGGGATATAAAGTTGTTTCACTTTATTTACCTGATATCTAGCAGATCATGTTTAATAAAAACAGTCCAGGCTCCCAACCATTCTGTCACGGGTTCGATCCTCTCCGGGTGTTCTGCTAACATACTGCTGGGTAGGGGGGAGGAGGGATACCCGGAGATTAAACCTGAACCTACTGTTTGACCGGCCAATCCCCAATCAGGGTTTAATGCGTTGCTGCAGCTTCCGTTTAAGGTTCTATATAAATATATAGATAAAATATATTAAGTTCTTATTTAAAACCTTCATATTTTACACTGCCTCTCATTTTCCTCAGATTGAACTGTGTATACTGTACACTGTACACTGCAGTACGCTATACATATCATGTCAAATAATTAAACTTTAAAACGATTTTTGGGGTTTGTTACACATGATATTTGTTTTAATCAAAATATATCTTGTGAGTCATAATATTTTAAAAGAAAAAGCAGAGCTATCAGAAATGGTTTTTGTTAACAAATGTTCCCGGTTTTGAATGTCAACCTATGAAAGTACATTTTAAATACCTTTTTATTAATATTAATTATATATTATTTAAAGAAAATTACCTGAACTTTATTTTGCATTTTGTATAAACAGTCTCACTGTAAATGTCCCTGCAGCAAAAGCAAATAAATTTAATAAGAACATTTATCGGGTTTTAAAAAAAATCTAAATTCAAAATTAGTTTCCAAAACGTACTAACTCAATTTGATATTACAATTCATCTTTTATATTTAAAAATCTGTCAGTGGTCTAAAGAAATAAACTTTGAATCATCTTTTTAAACTTATTTTATCTAATTCTTATAAAAGGCAAGATAAAACGAATAAATACAAGGAGAACCAACTATACTTGTAGAGCAGAAACAATTTGCAATTTCCAAGAAATAGACTTTGAGACTTTGCAACATAATGTTGTGGACCTTTGATATTTTAAAACATAATTCTATGAGATCAGACAAAGTTTTGAACATCAAGTTAGGCTTCCACAATTAGGTTGCAAAGATAGTGGGATTATAATTACAGTGTTTATTTCGTTGAGTTCCATTTTTTTAGTTTTAATTTAGAATACGAATTACAATATAATAAAAAAATATCGTAAATTATTGTAAATAAACACGGTTTGAATTTTAGTTTTAAAACATTTAATTAGCTTTCCTGTATAGCAAAGAAAGGATCAGTAACGCCAATTTTAAAGCCATTCTCTTCACTCACTAGCTGGTCGGCTGTCCTAACTTAATAATATACTCTGGTGTACACATGTACTGCTGTACTACAGTCTCGGGTACTGTGTGAACCTTTGTTGTACTGTACAACGGGAATGTGTCTGTGCCAAGGAGTCTGAAAACACTTGGAAAAAAGTCTCTAAAATAAAAACACAAGAAAAGATATCGTACTGTTCACCACAATCTGGACACAGGAAAATTAATCATAAGTTTTTTTATAGAAATCTTTTTGATTATTGTTTTTTAAAGGGAAACCCAAAACGTTTGTATAAATCATCAAAAATCTATGAATAATTTGAATTATTTTTACCCCTTTTGTGGACTGTACATTGACATTTTTCCCTGTGACTATTTATAAATGATGAGCTTTTCTCAGTCACTTACTTAGCTAGTGGTAAACATGAGGACAAGGTCTCTAATATTTAATTTTTGTAAATTAAGTTATGTTACCCATGTTCCCTAATTCTGACATTCATGTTGATCAAATCTTACAAAATTTTTAACCCAACAAATTTTAATCAAAAGGGAACAGATTTCTAAAATATGTTTTAAATCTAGTTTTTTTTCTTGTCTATTAAGTTCTCCTGGGATATGAACAACTAAGGATTTTTCGAGGGGGAAACTGCCCCCCCCCCCTATAGTAGATCAATTGCATAAATGAAAAATGATAAATCCAAAAAATTCTGAAGTTTTAACCCTAGAAGTCCAGGGAAGCTTCTATTCAGACAACTTAACCATTACTAAAGGTTTACACAGGGCCGGGGGGGGAGAGGGGGCGCTTAAGAAACTGCGAAGGAAGCGTTGAGTGGGGGGCGGAGGGTTAAATATCTGACCACCTTGACAATGAGAAGGGGGGGGGGGGGGTAATAATCAGTTCAACCTTGATAATAAATACAGGTGGATTCTATTTATACAGATCTTATTCTTGAAAGAGTTAAGAAACTCTGCAAATATTTGTTTAAACTGAGAGTTTTTTTTTTATCATATTGAGAGTTTTTTATCATATTGAGAATTGCAGATAATAAGTTTTTGTTACGAATTATGATTGTTTAATTCCTTTATCTTTGCAACCCGATGTCATAGACCTTTGATATTTCATATTTTAAATCCTGTTACATCAAATGGTCAAAATTTGAATTTTCTAAAGTCAACACCATCAGATTTCAAACATATAGGGATTAGAAAATGTTCTCCTGTTGCAAAAACTTAGTTCCAACACTTTAATTTCGAGAAGAGTTTTAAGAAGATTATAACGGAGCATAACAAAAGAAGCGCCCTGTATTATGTGGATTTAACAAGTAATGAATAGACCTTTACACACATACTTACATATATATATATACATATATATATAATCAACACTAGGCAATTAGTACCCCCCCCCCCTAGCAACAATTATACTAAGCAACAGATTGTACATTAATGTAACTTTTCAAGGATTTCATAGTAAACGCGTTTAAACTTTTTCATTTATATATTTCTTCTGTAGAAATATAGAATGGAACCTATAAAACTGTGAAATAGGAAGACGACTGAACCCTAAAAGTTGTGAAGTGTACACAGACCAATTTCTCTTCATAAGTTACAGGTGTTTATTGTTTAAGCTACTGGTAACACTAATTACATTACGACATCACCAAATATACTTCAGATTTCTTAGAAGTCGTCTTCATATTCCATAGTTTTATGGGTACCACTGTACTTAAATACAAGTTTTTCATCTACAAAGGATGAGAATTTAGAGACGACTGTACGCAATCAATTCTGTCTGTTCCCTCGTATTTAATATTTTCTGCAACTGTGAACGTGTTGCTTTCTTTGCCAAACCATTTAATAAGCCAATTAATTACTATATTTAGGACAAAAAGTTTAATTTAACCATGGGATTGTTATTTTTCAAGGGTTTCAGGTTTTCATGAAAGTCTGTCACGCCCTGTAGCTATGAATTAATTTATTACGCTTACAAAGGTTAGAAAGAAAGCCNTGGACCAAACCTCTGTAGAGTAAAAAAGTAGATGTTAGTTCCACATTTATTGAAAATATATTTCGGTCTGGGTTGACCCTTGTCAGTTCTTGAGATTGTTTCTTCACAAAGATTAAAACAATATTTATTGCAGGTTATTGGAGGACGTAAACAAAGTGCACTGCAGGTTATTGAAGGATGTAAACAAATTGTACTGCAGTTCATTCGAGATTGTAAACAAAGTGTACTGTAGTTTATAGGAGGATGTATACAAAGTGGACTGCATTTTAACTTTTTAAGGATACTTTAAATAAAGTGTACTGTAGTTTATTGAAGAATATAAACAAAGTGTGGAACAGTTTATTGGAAAATGTAAACAAACCGTTCTGCAGGTTATTGAAGGATGTGAACAAAGTGTACTGCAGGTTATTGGAGGATGTAAACAAAGTGTTCTGCAGGTTATTGGAGGATGTAAACAAAGTGTAATGCAGTTTATAAGAGGATGTAAACAAAGCGTACTATTGTTTATTGGAGAATGTAAACCAACTGCACTTCAATTTATAAGAAGATGTAAACAAAATGTGTTGCATTTTTAGGATAATGTAAACAAAGTGTACTATAGTTTATTGGAGATTATAAACAAAGTGTTCTGCTATTTATTGAGGATGTATACAAAGTGGACTGCATTTTTAGGATACTTTAAACAAAGTGTACTGTAGTTTATTGGAGAATAAAAACAAAGTGCACCGCAGTTTATTGGAAGATGTAAACAAACTGCTCTGCAGTTTATTGGAGGATGTAAGCAAACTGTTCTGCAGTATATTGGAGGATGTAAGCAAATTGTACTGCAGGTTATTGGAGGATGTAAACAAAGTGTACTG
Source organism: Eurytemora carolleeae (assembly GCF_000591075.1). Taxonomy (NCBI): domain Eukaryota; kingdom Metazoa; phylum Arthropoda; class Copepoda; order Calanoida; family Temoridae; genus Eurytemora; species Eurytemora carolleeae. The sequence continues at coordinate 180,780 of NW_019397235.1, forward strand.
CAGGTTATTGAAGGTTGTAAACAAAGTGTAATGCAGGTTATTGGAGGATGTAAACAAATTTTACTGCAGGTTATTGGAGGATGTAAACAAAGTGTACTGCAGGTTATTGGAGGATGTAAACAAAGTGTAATGCAGTTTATTGGAGGATGTAAACAAATTTTACTGCAGTTTATTAGAAGATGTTAACAAAGTATACTGCATTTTTAGGATACTTTAAACAAAGTGTACTGTAGTTTATTGGAGAATATAAACAAAGTGTACCGCAGTTTATTGGATGATGTAAACAAACTGTTCTGCAGTTTATTGGAGGATGTAAGCAAACTGTTCTGCAGGATATTAGAGGATGTAAGCAAATTGTACTGCAGGTTATTGGAGGATGTAAACAAAGTGTACTGCAGGTTATTGAAGGTTGTAAACAAAGTATACTGCAGGTTATTGGAGGATGTAAGCAAATTTTACTGCAGGTTATTGGAGAATGTAAACAAAGTGTACTGCAGGTTATTGGAGGATGTAAACAAATTTTACTGCAGGTTATTGGAGGATGTAAACAAAGTGTACTGCAGGTTATTGGAGGATGTTAACAAAGTGAATTTCGGGTTATTGGAGTATGTATACAAATTGTACTGCAGGTTATTGGAGGATGTAAACAATATGTACTGCAGGTTATTGGAGGATGTAAACAAAGCGTACTATTGTTTATTGGAGAATGTAAACCAACTGCACTTATAAGAAGATGTAAACAAAATGTGTTGCATTTTTAGGATAATGTAAACAAAGTGTACTATAGTTTATTGGAGATTATAAACAAAGTGTTCTGCTGTTTATTGAGGATGTAAACAAAGTAAACTGCATTTTTAGGATACTTTAAACAAAGTGTACTGTAGTTTATTGGAGAATATAAACAAAGTGTACCGCAGTTTATTGGAAGATGTAAACAAACTGTTCTGCAGTTTATTGGAGGATGTAAGCAAACTTTTCTGCAGTATAATGGAGGATGTAAGCAAATTGTACTGCAGGTTATTGGAGGATGTAAACAAAGTGTACTGCAGGTTATTGAAGGATGTAAACAAAGTGTACTGCAGGTTATTGGAGGATGTAAACAAAGTATACTGCATTTTTAGGATACTTTAAACAAAGTGTACTGCAGTTTATTGGAGAATATAAACAAAGTGTACCGCAGTTTATTGGATGATGTAAACAAACTGTTCTGCAGTTTATTGGAGGATGTAAACAAATTTTACTGCAGGTTATTGGGGGATGTAAACAAAGTGTACTGCAGGTTATTGGAGGATGTAAACAAAGTGAATTTCGGGTTATTGGAGTATGTATACAAATTGTACTGCAGGTTATTGGAGGATGTAAACAATATGTACTGCAGGTTATTGGAGGATGTAAACAAAGTGCACTGCAGGTTATTGGAGGATGTAAACAAAGTGTACTGCTGGTTATTGGAGGATGTAAACAAAGTGCACTGTAGGTTATTGGAGGATGTAAACAAATTGTATTTTAGGTTATTGGAGGATTTAAACAAAGTGTAATGCAGTTTTCGGAGGATGTAAATAAACTAAACTGTTCTGCAGGATATTGGAGGATGTAAACAAATTGTAATGCATTTTCTAATGAAAACATTTCAATTCCAGGTTGATATTCTATGATATTACGGACGTTCTTGACGTTTTGCTTGTATGTTTGTGTCCAATAAACATTTAAACTACGACGACGGATAGAAAAGCAACGTTGAACCGCTGAATTTCAAGGATGAAATGAAAGGAAAGTTAATTGCAGTTGCGTATACTCTGCGTACATATTGAAACAAGTTCTCTCTGGGCGGAATTTGTAAGCAAGAATAGATGCCCCAGTGTTCGGAAACACTTCTTTCTTTTAGGGAAGTAGCTTCTACTCTGGGGGGAGCATCTATAGCAGAAATAAATATACAAAATAATCTAGAATGGGCAAATACCAAAGTAACGTACGAATGTTTAGTTGGACAAAATTGAGGAAACTCAAAAGTATTGAACAAAAGGTAAAATGTATCTTACCAAAAAACTTTACATTACAAAACAACATTCACACACGTAAACCAGGAAGGGAAAAAATTGATTTTCGAGCAATAGAAGTTGAGTTCCCATCAATAGAAATTGATTTCTCAAGAAGAAGAACAAATTTATTTCCCATCAATGAAAATTGATTTCCCTTCAATAGAAATTAACTTCCCATCAATGGACACTGATTTCTCGTCACAAAAAAAAATTGATTTCCTGTTAATAGAATTTCAACATTTTTTCTAAATTTAAAATTGAATCCTCGTAAAATATAAATAAAATGTTGCAATAATTAGAGAACTTTTATTATTTAAATTAGGTTCAACAATTTCATAATTTATAATTATTATTGACTAAACCCGTAGTTTCGCCTCCAACTAATGTCTTCGGGATTGCTTTCTGTATGGACGTGATTTCGGCCATCTCTGTGTTTTCTCTGATGGGTTACCAGGTACATGGGTACGCTCAGGGTTTTTAGGAAGTATAGGATCAGTACACTTCTCAGCATTTTGTGTTTTCAAACAGCAGTTTAAACGACAGAGATAATATTTCTAAAAAACATAAAATTAATTAAAAAATAAAATTAATCAAAATATCAATCAATCTTTATTCTTTATCTATGGTAAAGCGTTTTACATATTTGGCATTTATAAAAAACTAGAGCCGATTAATTCGAAAAAATGCATTATCATCCCCAAACCCGTAAAAATCGCTACCAACTCTACAAAAACTTGCATCTAACTTTGTAATCACAAGAATTTTTTGTGGGGGAGGTCCATACCTGTTTATCCCCTCATCTCTGTAGAACAACTAGACCCTGGCATCGAGCAATGTTTAGCTGTCGGATAATATCTGGGGCTCCTATAGTAAATAGTTCATTATTTTTGACACAAGGCAAAAGAGCGCTTGCCCATTCTCTATTTTAACTGTAACTATCTGTGAGCTTTTTGATACAACTTTTATTATACATCGAGAATTATTAAGGATAAATTGATAAGTGATCAGATAACATTTAGGACTCTTTTTCTTAACCTTAGTAAAATATATCGAACAATTTCTTATGAATGAATGAAGTATCGTCTGCAAAGCATGCATAATCATATGGTAGGGCGGGCCGCGTCAGTTGTATCTCCCTTCTATTCCTTACTCTATAATGGAAGGTCGCTTAAAATGACAAGGACAGTCCCTTTAAATATCTTGTTTCAATGATAACAATAATAATACCTGGTGTAGATGATGCTACAGGTGGATTGGAAACTGGAGTACGGGTCAGTAGAAACCGAGTAGTATCAGACTAAATAGTTTAAATATTGGTAAATTTTTCCGCGGAAATTGGAACGTTTTCTCCCAAACTGACAGATTTTCCATATTGGCAAGTTGTTTCTCCAAAATGGAAGAATGTGCTCTTTTTATATCTTTCAAGATTGAGATTAAACATAATAAAACAAGCCTTAGTGTGCTGTAAAACCTCATTTCACTTAATAAGTTGATTTTCAACTTTAAGCTTTAGAACAATATCTAGAAATCTAGATTAGGATTCTAATTTAACGGTTTTTTTGCCTCTTTTATCATTTCTTCTTATCGCAAAACCTTAAGATTATTTGTTAAGATTCTTATTTCATGCGGTAACTTTTTTTTGTGGGTAAAGAGAATGATTCAGCAAGAGAATTTAGACCCCTGTTTAATTGTGCTCCTGTTTTACTGAGCAATTCTTAGAAAAACATTGCATAACAGCCAAAATCAATTTGAATTAACACATATAGCAACCAGTAGATGTAGGACTTTATTTAACCATTCAAACATTAGAATAGTGAAAAGGGGGATATACCTTCGTCCCCTGCAGAAGACAGGGTCAAAACCTCGGACTCTTTCCTCTCTTTTTCTTGGCTGACAGAATTCATCTGATTTTGTAGGTTTATTTGACTAGATAGGTTGATTTGACTTGGTAGGTTGATCTGACTTGGTAGGTTGATTTGACTTGGTAGGTTAATTCGACTTTGTAGGTTGATTTGACTTGGTAGATTAATCCGACTTGTTAGGTTGATCTGACTAGATTGACTTAAAAGATTTGATGATGTTCTGAGTGTTGGTAGACTAGTAGATGAGGATACAAGGTTTAGTTGACTAGACGAGGACCCAAGAATTCCTGGAAAAAATGTTTGTTGACGACAGATTATGAATTATTTTATAATCAATCCAAAAATCCAAAATTGATATTCTACACTGATAAACAATATCAAAAGATTCCAAAATTGATATTCTACACTGATAAACAATATCAAAAGATTCCAAAATTGATATTCTACACTGATGAACAATATCAAAAATTCCAAAACTGATTTTCTGCATCTAATACACAGTATAACTAAGAGATTTCCATCCTCGCTGATATTTGATTTCACTCTATAATAACTAAAAAATCCTCATACACCTTAGATCTTCATTAAATTTAAATTTTTTTCGGATTGATTGTTATTTTTTAACCAAATATAGGATTCAAAACAAAACAAAAATATTTCTTCAGAAAAAAACTTGTTTTTTTCAGGAAAAAAATAATTTTGGAACTAAAATGTCTACCTTGAGAGGATAGTACCAGGGAGACAGGACGCAGAGCAGTCACTGGTAATCTTAGTGTACCACTGAGACAGCTCAACAACCTGGAACAATTAATAAATCAATCAATCATCCAGTTATTCAATCAAGAAAGAAATCCATGAATAAAGAAAAAGATCTCTAATTCATCATCCTATTCATTCATCATTTAATCATAGACCCTATTAATCATTAATCCTTACAACCACTCATTAATCATGTTTTCATTTATTTTATTATTCATTTTATCATTCATTTTATCATTCATTTTATCATTAATTTTTTAATATTGCAGAATACACTGCATATTGTTACGAACATCTGTGGAGATAAATTTGTAATAAGCGTTTAAGATTTGCGCTATTTTACTCGATAGTTTTGAATTAATTGAACAATATACCTGGAAAGCTAAAGCTTTTGTCTAATAGAAGATTCCACATTTCTTAGAGCTTCTTCACTTACACTATATCCATCCATCTTAAACAAATCAGATGGAAAACAAATATTGAAACTTTTTTCTTCAAAAATTCTCTTTTCCCCCTCTTAAAGGAACTGTAAGTGTAATTTCAAAGGACCTTCTATGCAAAGCTGGCAATGCCCAATTCACAACTGTACCCTTGAAACCTTTATCTGTTAAATAATATGGAACATATTGTAGGTTTTCTAGGTTTGAAAAGTGTTTAATTCTGATAATTCCTGTATGTTTTTCTGTAGTAGAAATGGTCACTTTTGTAGAGAAACCAGAATTGAAAATAAATAAACATTTTTCACAATAATAATAAGCATTGATATCTAATTCATACTTGTTCAGACCAAGCTTTCAAGGATACCGTTGTAAATCAGGCACTTCCATCTTTGCATTGAGGGTTTCTTAAATATTGTGTTGTTTACATTTTTTAATGCAAAAATGTTATTTTTAATCTGTTTACCTCAACATTACGCTTTCCCTATCATCGAATGATTTCACATAATATAATACAAAAAATATCTGAAAATGTAAATTGTAAAAATATATTAAAATCTGTTTTTGTGTGATCCCTGGTCAGTGGTCAATCTAGTTGTCTACTTCCATTCTTTGTTTCAGGTTTACCCACCATTGGCGAATCAGGGGTTTCTTTGCAAAATTAATCCTAAAATCAAATTTATTAATTATTTCAAGGCTTTTGAGTAAGAAAATTAAAACATACCAAAAGGACTTCAGGATTAATCTCGCTGTCAGCTTTTCCCTTCTTGGCGGATCTCTTCTTGGCGGATCTCTTCTTGGCGGATTTCTCCTCAGGTTGTTTCCCAGATTTTTTATCTTTAGCAGAGGATCTTTTATCCATTAGGGTTTCGGCGGCAGGATCATTTGAAGACTCTTGGGAGTCTTCTTGGATATCACTTTTTACACCTGAAGTCAACTTATCTTCACAAACATCCATATTTGTCTCTTCATTGTCTTCTTTCTTCTCTAACTCCTCGGTCTCAATAGTATTTTCCTCTGGCTTGATGTCTCTTAGATAGTCCTCTGGAACTGTAACAAGTAAACAAGTTGGTGGCAAAATCAGGCTAAAGCAGTGCAAGCAATGATTTCAAACTTTGTTTTCCTCATATCTTTGCAACCTTTAAATGCTTGTAGATCAAGTAGTCAATTAAAGAAATATCCAATGATTACACCAAAAGGTTGCAACCAAATAGAGGATTACGAGTTAGAGGCAAATAATTAATTCCTAAACGTTTTCCAGAAAACGGAGGTTTTTCGTTACCTAAATATTTGTCAGGATCATTGTAGTTCTCAAAATCAATTGAGTGATCAAACTCTTCATCACTTGAAGCTTCCTTCTCACTTATCTAATCAATCATTAAATAGAATCAAGTCAATCTTTTTATTACTAATTTTCCATGATTTCAAATTTATCAGAAAATCAAATTCAGGAAATCAAAACCGAGTAGCCAAAAATCAATTTTGCCAAGCAAACAAGAAACCAGTCAATCAAAGAACACAAATTGAAATCAATCAAACAATCACTTGTTCACCTTGCCGTCATCACTATCAGGTCCCTCCAGTAACCACTTCTCGTATCCCTTCTCAATACCAGTATATATTGTTATCTAGAATTATTATTATCAGAAGTAGTAATAGTCGTAGTAGTAGTAATACCACTTAATTGTTGTATAATTAAAAAGACAGCCGAGCATTCAACAAATGAAAACCATTAAGGGGACTGTGCAAGTGATTTTAAGTCACCATCCCTTTATGTCCTATTCACAACAGTTTCCTGTAAAATACCTCCAGGATAGTAGTTGGCTGCCTCTGTTATTAATTCTCCACGAATTGCGACTAGGCCTTCCAGATTCTTTATCTTCTTCTGCTTTCTACACAGCAATCAATCAAACAATCAACAAAATAATCAATCAATCAATCAGTTATTGACTGAATCAATCAAGCGAACAAATCAATCAATTAATCAAACAATCAATAAATCTAACAATCAATCAATAAATCGAACAATCAATCAATAAATCAAACAATCAATCAATTAATCAATCAAAAAATCAATTAATCAAACAATCAATAATCAATCAATGTATCAATTAAGCAAGCAATAAATAAATGATTGAACCAAATAATCAATCAATTAATGTTCAATCAATCAACCGTTTACCTGGATTTATTGCTTCTAAGTTTAGTATGTGCTACGGAGAATTCATGATTATCCAACTCCTGGATAAATCCAACAACACTTTCCTAAATCACATTTTTCAAGGCCCTGCCAATTTGCAAAATAACAATAAAATAAAGTGATACATTTGTAAATTTTAGAATTACGAATTTTTTTTTTTTTAGGACTGTCGAAAATTATAAATGTAGCATAAATGCGTCAAATCTAATGATTTGTTCCCTTTAATATAGAAACGATTGTGATATATTCATTTTATCTTTCCAGACTGTAATATATTTTTTCACACATATACACAGACTACGAAAAGATTATTTCATGAATCACTGAGAATTGAACATGACGTAGCAGCGGTTTACTTTTCAGCATAATTTATTAAAAAGCCCCCCCCCCCCTTCTCCAGGTAAATGATTGAAGGTCATGTTTAGGTCGTCTATTTTCCTCCCAGTGTTAAATTGTTATGTTTAAATTGCTGAATGGGGGGAAGTGGTCATGAATGAATGAATAATTGGACATCAAAAGGCAAGATTTTTCATCCTCATTCCACCCAAAAAATAATTAACTTACACTTAATAATATATATCATTTTCCCAAACTCAGTGATAAAAGAAATTTTAAAAATTTTTCGCTCTGCTGGGGGAAAAAATTAATTTCAGAATGGGGGGGGGGAATATAATTTTTCAAGAAAATATCAACCCTGGGTTTCTACCTGGTAATCATTAATGTATTTGCTAAAGTCCTCCAGGTTCTGGGTGGAGCTGTCCTGCTCCACCCAAACTGTACTTTTCAGATCATGGGCTTTCAAAAATGTGGTCTTCCCACTCCCGCCATCTA
>NW_019397236.1:0-105905 GCF_000591075.1 Eurytemora carolleeae
TAAACCTTTGCTTCAAATGTTTGTTTAAATGTAAATATTTTCTTATGTTTTTTAATTTTAGATTTTTTGCTCATAAATGTTTTGTTAAAATGTAATTCTTCGCTCTAAATGCTTTGTTAAAATGTAGATCTTTGCTCCAAATGTTTTGTTAAAATGTAGATCTTTGCTCCAAATGTTTTGTTAATTGTAGAACTTTGCTCTAAATAATTTTTTAAAAGTAAACCTTTGCTCTAAATGTTTTGTTCAAATGTTAACCTTTGCTCTATATGTTTTGTTCCAATGTAAACCTTTGCTCCAAATGTTTGTTTAAATGTAAATGTTTTTTCCAAAATGTTTTATTTTTAATTATAGATTTTTGTTCAAAAGGTTTTACTGAAAAAGGAGATATTTGCTCAAAAATGTTTTTTTTTTTAAATTAAATAGATCATTTCTCCAAAACATTTTTTTAATCATATATTTTTGCTACAAAATGTTTTACTGAGATTATGGATCTTTTCTCTAAAATGTTTTTTGAAATTATAGATTTTTGCTGAAAAATGTTTTATTGAAATGTAAATCTTTGCTTCAAAATATTTGACTGAAATTGTAGATCTTTGCTCCAAAAAGTTTCACATGAAATTGTAGATCTTTGCTCCAAAATGTCTTTTGCTAAAATTATAAATGGCTGAATTCGTGCTGGTGGGCCGGGAAGGTGAATTAACTCCAGATTTTACACCAAGTATAAACTCTGTTTTGTCTACAGTATAAAACAGTGCAAAAGTTTAAACTTAAATCTAAAAAAAATAAACAACCTCAGAAATGATTTCTCGCTCCTTGTCCTCCAACATTAAAAAATATTATTTCAAAAAGATGTTTAAGAAATTGTTTTTAAACTTTTAATTCCGTGTCGTTTTGTAATAATCATTTTTTTCAGAATGTTTCTTAAAAACAAACTTTAATAGACCAACATAATTTTTGCTGAAATTATCTTTTTCCCTATTCATATATCTTAAAATCCTGAGTTCCCTGAATTAAAGGAATCGTAAACAATTAAAAGAAATTGAGTTTTTGCCACAAATTCAAATTTTCTAATCCTTATATCTTGGCAACCTAATGCTGGAAACCTTTGATATTTCAAACTTAGGCTATTTGATCTAACAGCATTCATGGTTTGAAATATCTAACGTCTATGAAATTGGATTGCAAATATATAGGTATTAGAAAATCAGAGTTTGTGACAAAGACTCAATTCCTTTGTCTTTTATTTAATATCCCTAATTAATCATTGTCTTCTTTCTTTCCAAAATTAACTAATTTTTTGGCTATTTTTCGTTTTTTTACTGCTGTAGAAACCCACAAGCTACCTTCTATGATTAACCCAGATTCATGTCCAAAATGGATTCAAAAATCAAGTTGAATTCAGCCTTTAATGTTGATTAAAATAGAACTAAGTTAAACAGAATATCTTAATCAATGAATTACCTTCTCCTTCTGTCTAGTTTGCAGTGCCTCTGTCAAATCAGAGATTGGTGACGATCAAGCGATTAGCTCCGTCCTTGAAAGAGTTCCCGTCTCTGAGATCAACTAAGATCTGGCTCTAAACCTAGACCTATGATACTATTATACAGATGATAAATTAACTTGGATTTCTGAGGAATTCAACGGTTAGAAATCCTGTCCGCCGGAAATAAATTTTGATTGATTGTTTACTGCTAAAACTTGATTAAAAAAATAAGATGGAGCCAAAAAAAAGCACCAGGGGGCAATTCAGGATAGGGTGTGGAGGGTGTTTAAAGGGGCTGCAGAAGTCACTTCTACTTTTACAGTGACATGTTTGATTTACAAGAATGATTGAGATTTTGGTTTATTTCCGAAAATAGATTATTTTTGATTCTGTGTTTTCTGCAGAGAGGATTTTTGAGTAAAAATATTAACAAGCAAGAAGAACAACATATATCTTCACACTTAATTGGCCAGATTTTATTTAAAGGGTACCACTGTGAATTTGTAAATGGGCCCCTCTTGCTTTAAATTTAAAAGAACAGTCCCTTTAAGGTTAAGGAACTTTAGTAGGAGATCATGCAAGGTATGAAGCTGCAGGTTGATGGAACGTCAAGTTAAATATATTGTTATATACATGTTGTCCTGATGAGAAATATTTTCATGTTTTCAAATTCAGAATTAGTTTCGCATTCTACTTTGCCCAATCTCACAATCATCCTCAACGCATCTTTCCAGGCTTTCCTGGCCATAGATCTATCTATCTATCTATCTATTTATATCTATCTATCTATCTATCTATCAATCTATCTTTCTTTCTATTTATCCACTATCTATCTCTATATATGTGTTGGTTGTTATAGGACTTAAATTTAGAAATAGCCAAATATTTCTTATAAAACTATTTAAAAAACTGAGTATATCTACTCTGACTGATTTTAGGGCGGTTTTAATCTGATCAAGTTTTTTGACTAATCATGTTCTATAATAAGGTTTAAACTTGGATTAGGCCGTTCGTATAATTGCATTCTAAATCAGAGTTGAAAACATTAATAATAATACAAGTTTATATTTTTGGATTAAAGCAAAGGATGAGTTGAGTTTTAAATGCTCTAAAATAGATTAGTTTAATAGACGTCATTTGAATAAACTCCAATAAACAAAACTAAATAAAATAATCTGCAGCGTTTATAAGTTTCAGTTGAAGGAACAAGAACTTTTAAACAAACTCAATCTTCTCTAAGGATTTTTGGAAATTTATGTAACTCATTAAATACTTAAATTGGGGGTCATAAAAAAAGGAACTGGGTAACCTATACTAACAGAATATTTTTAATTAACTATTAAAGAATGAACTTGAGCTGGTAAGTTTTGTATTGGAAACTCATAATTCCGATCTCTGGATCCTGATATCCACATTGGGCAATTTTGAATTTTTACGCAGAATTTTATCCCAAAACTGAATCAATCTGCAGATTAACAAAAGATCGAAATCCAGCATTGATACAAGAGTTTCAGCTTTATTCATTAATATTTAAAGAATCTTTAATGCCATGTCCAAATATGGCGAATTAGTGACAAGGTTAATTTTCTAATTTCTATATATTTGCAATCTTTGATATTAGAAATGTTTACTAGTTGATCTAATAGAATTCGTAGTTTGAAAGATGTTCGGTATTTTCCGAAAGGCATTTTCCTAAGGACGACTTACCAATTGACAATCTCCCAAGTGGCAACTTCCCAAATGTGCAATCTCCCAAGCGGCAACTTCCCAAATGTGCAATGTCCCAAGCGGCAACTTTCCAAAAGTTAGGTTAGGCCTTCTGAGGTGCCGCAGGCTGTAATGGGGGGGGGCCGAGCGCTGCGGCTAGAACACACATAGATTCAGCCTCCTTATAAACAGTCTCATCAATTTTTAAGACAGGGCTGACTTTGAAGTGTCGCAACGCCCTGAGCTTTGATTTTACCGCTCTAACTCACTTATGCTTTTCTGTAGCCCTTTACATGTACTTTTTAGCACTGTAAAGCACTTCTTGTTAGATTTGGTTTTTTAGAAGTAATTGGCAAAATTCTCAACGATTTTTGCTTGAGAGCGTGAGACCACTAAATCGCAGTGAACAGGATAGGTGCCGTGCACTGCGGCTAGGATAGATTTCGGAAGTTGCCGCTTGGAACATTGTCACTTGAGAAAAAAACCTTTGCGAAAGTACCCAATATCGTTTAAAATACTAAAGATCTATTACTTCAGATTGCAGGATATCAGGATTATTTAGAGATTGAACTGAGTATTCAGTTCCCTTAAGAAACATGGATTGAATATATTTTAAAATCTCATCTTTTTTGGTTAACCCTGTACAACTGATAATACTGATACTAGAAGTCAAAACAATAATTTAGCGTCTAAACAAAAATAAAACAATTTTGCACGGTCATAAATAAGAAACTATTCTAATTTAATCAAACCAAATCAACATATCTTAAAGAAAAGTTTTATTTGATTTTTAGATAAGTCTAGAACAGAGAAAACTGGAAAATATTTTACAATAATATTTTTTATTTTAAAATCACACATTTGATCATTCAACAAAATAAGAGAACTTGAGCTAAAAACAACATGTGTAGTAATTATACCCTACTCCAGACCAGTATCAATATGAAGCATAAAGTCTGACCGCGTCAACCTTTTTGCACCAGATATTCCTGTCCATAGAGCCAGATACAGTACAAACTGGAACCGGAAAGGTTAACCCGGCTCGGAAATTCAAATGTACTACGGCTGCCCGTGTTATATGAGAGAATGAACATAGGTATGAACTCTGGTTGGGTTCAGATTATGAAAGGGAAAAGAACAAGTTGAAAAAAGGAGGACAAGGGAGATAAAAGGTAACAAAAAAAACTGAGAGAAATGGGAGAGGGCAAATAAAGTTGGGATGGAGGGGGCGCGGGGGTGCAAAATGAAGGGTTGGTTAAGAGAGAGGGAAGGTAGAACAGTAAGAATATATAAAAAGTAAGTAATTACAACTTTTAGTTCAAAATTCTAAACTAAAGAAAGTTGATCTCGCCTCATTATCTCCACTTCTTGAAAATCATCGTTGCACCTCTGAAATAATATTTAACAAACACCATTTATTAATTAATAACAAACCATAAACTGCTCTAGTTAGGATTTCTTTTCACTCTAACCATGCTTTTACTTACATTTTATAGACGTTAAATCTAACTTATTACTGAAGTAGGAAAATAACACGGCATTGCCCGTGACCATAATTATGTGCGGTTCCTAGGGCTGGGTAAAATTCCGTTAATAAACCGGAGGTTTTCGAAAATAAATGGAAGAGTTCGTTAACGGAAGAGTCCGTTAACGAACGGCAAAACCCGTTAATTTTGAAAGTGGTTGAAAACAAAAACAAAGGAGATTTTATTCTTAAAAACGGTGAATTTCGTTTTTTTCTGCTTAAAATTGCATTAAACTTGTTTTTAAAAAAAATATTTTTATTTGTTTGATGTTTTAATTTTTTCTGTACTTTGCGCCTGTAACGATGTTAATACTGTAATAAACCGTTAACAGTGCGTCGTTAACGATTTTAATAACTTAAAACAAAATTTTTCGCTGTTAATTCTGTAAAATAGATGAAATTTTCCGTTAACGCAGTTAAGAAAATTGAGATCATTAACTAACAGAACCTTTCAAAAAAATTAACTAATACCTGAGATTTTATTTTAAAAACAGTTGGAACTAACCTTTAACAAAATGGCTTGATTAAGTTGGTCCGTGCCCAGCCCTAGTGGTTACTCATAAAAAAAAACCAAAGAGAATTGAACATATATTAAATGATGAGTAACTCAGTGGCGAGGTTTAGAGGCCATGAAACCGTCGGACGAAACTACATCTGGAAACTCTGCGAGGAGGTTGGAGATGCACTTAGGAGTGGCGAGAAGGTTGGCTGTGAGAGGAGCAAGCTTGGAATCCGGAGAGGTTGGCAAGACGATGGACGGAGAGGTCGGAGAATCGGCACTGAAAACCCTCTGGTTGGACACATCAAGCAGGAGGTTGTAATGTTTCAGAAAATCTGCACCCAGGATTGGAACGGCTACAGGAGCTGTGTTTCCTGAATCGTAGAGGAATGACTCGAGAACCGGAGCACAAGAGAGAAGAACCATCTGCAGTTAATATTTTTACTCCTGAATCTTCTCCTGAGGATCCTGGATCAGGAAAAACCAATACAGAGGCACCAGAGTCGATGAGGAACCTCCTTGAACTCAGAGAATCCTGTAGATAAATTAGAGGAGATGAGGTAGAAGGCCAGGCAGGAAGGGTACGAACATCCTCCTGCCGGTGAACTAGTTTCCCGACCATGAACATGGAGCTCTACACTTCTTGGCCTTAGATCCCCAGGCATGATGGTAGTAACACAGGGTTGGAGACGATGACCTGTTATCCCAGCTGCCGGAGTATGGAGTTGCTGAACGTTGTGGCCGGTTTGTAGGTGAGGATCTCACAGCATTGACAGAATCCTCCGGGGTGCTGGAAACAGCATAAACAGGAGAGGAGGACACTCTGCTCTGATAGATTTCGTCTGCTTTCAAGGCCAAGGTTATAGGATCGGAAAAATCATCCCTCAGAAGGTGAGCCCGAATGTCGGCGGGCAATCTCTTCAGAAACGCTCCCCGGAGAAAGAAACACGGTTTGTGATCAAGAGGGAGTAGAGCAAGCATATTTGACATGAGCTTGGAAGGTTTCATATCACCTGAGAAAGGGAGGTTAGAAATTGCTTCATACCTTTGATAGTCGTCGAGAGTAAACAACCTCAACAAACGGCTCTTCAAAGCTTCGTAGGGGTCGGAGGACGGGGGAGATTTGATGAGATCCAGAACCTGATTAGCAGTCTCCTGATTGAATGATGAGACGCAATATTAGAACTTGGTTGAACTGGTGGTCACTCCCTTGAGGGCGAACTGAGCCTCCACCTGGACGAACCAGGCCTCCGCAGAATCTGGCCAAAAGGCTGGAACTTTCACAGAAACTGTATTTAATAAATCCAGCGAGCTGGGTTCAGCTTGAACTCGGACATTATCACTGTCCTTAGGCATGATCACTTGAGCGGGTATCTAATTAAAGTCTATATAGTGGCGAGAAAACAGTCTATCAACCTATAGTGTTCGAACTAGGGGTCACCAATTTAGATATGCTCAGATTAACTCCCGTCGATTTTAAATAATTACTTTATTACTAAATATATAACATATTCTTAAATCAAAACATTGAAAATTGTATATAGATGGGTGACGTGGCAGGAAATCCGCTCCTCTTGCCGCGTCTCGATATCCAGCTCCAGACTCTTCAGATTAACTCGTCTTCCGCCACAGCGCCGCCACAAGAGAGGAATTTAGAGAATCTCTCGGTATGAATATTTTCAGGGAGTTCAAAGTAAATGTTCACAAATTATATGCAGTAGAGTACATTAATACAGTATGTTCCCTAGACTATCCATTTCAATTTCAAATTTGTTAAATCTGTTAAATAAACTTTATTAAATAAATTAGGTGAATAAAAAACATCATTTGATTTAAAGTTATAACGGAAAATCATCGTTTGTAAAGTGAAAGGCATAGAGTCTATGTGAAATGATCATTGGTCAATTATGAAACCAGCCTATTTCATAATTTGGTTTTCTTTTAATATTAATTTTAAATTTTCTATAAAATGATATTCCAGGGTTTTATAGCATAAATATGTGAAGTACACCTGCAGTATGGAAACAGTACAACAAAATGGCCGTTTTACACTTTTTTTCTAGTAAATTCCCCTCTAATATATATTCTATTCTCTTTGTATAAAACATAGTTTCCCTATTCCTAAAGAACCGCATTGTCACACTGAAGTATCGCGAAGAACAAAATTGTTTTGAATTTCTAATATGTAACCAAATAAGTTTTCTTCTTTCATAATTTTGCATAAAATCCAAAATAAAGGAGGTCCCACAGTCGTGCTAGTAAAACCAGTTCATATATAAGGTATAAATCAGTGTTACGGTCCTTACAAGTTGCATTCGGTTAAAGCCTGGTACATTGCAGACATATGTTTTAGCACTGCTTATTGTATAAAATTGTTTATCTAGGGATATTCTTTTCTACATCCCATGGGAAATATTACTTCTTCAGTCAGTTCAATTTCGACATAGTAAATTGCACGTAAGATTAAAATATTTTATGTTTTCAATGATAACTCCTATTGAGAAGTATAACCTATAGATTGGTTACTAAATCACAAAGTCGTATATTTGTCTCAGTGCTACATCGGAAACACATACGGTCAATTTGAATTGAACATACTCACGCACAATCACACAAACAACATTTAACATTTAATAATAATAAGAATGTTAATTAAAAATTAATCAATGAAACTGCTAATTAGAACGTTAAACCGTTAAACCTTGAGATAATTTATTAATTATTCCCGAAGATTAAGATGTTAAAGTATGAAATATTAATTGCTTCTAGTAAATACCGAACAATCAACTTAAAGGAACTGGTAACGTTATATTAGGATTTCAGATTCACACTATTTTTGTTTTAATGTATACTATGGATATGGATGAACACAGAACACTATGGATTTGGAAAAACACTAAACACTAAGGATATGTATGAACACAGAACACTATGATTTGGATAAACACTAAACACCAAGGATATGGATGAACACAGAACACTATGGATTTGGATAAACACTAAACACTAAGGATATGGATGAACACTAAACACTATGGATTTGGATAAACACTAAACACTAAGGATATGGATGAACACTAAACACTATTGATTTGGATAAACACTAAACACTAAGGATATGGATGAACACAGAACACTATGGATTTGGATAAACACTAAACACTATGGGTATGGATGAACACTAAACACTATGGATTTGGATAAACACTGAACACTATGGGTATGGATGAACACTGAACACTATGGATATGGCAGAACACAGACAACTATGGATATGGCTGAACACAGAAAACTATGGATATGGCTTAACACAGAACACTATGGATATGGCTGAACACAGAACACTATGGATTTGGATAAACACTGAACACTTTGGATATGGCTGAACACTGAACACTATGGATTTAGATAAACACTAATCACTAAGGATATGTATGAACACAGAACACTATGATTTGGATAAACACTTCACATAAAGGATATGGATGAACACAGAACACTATGGATTTGGATAAACACTAAACACATAGGATATGGATGAACACTGAACACTACGGATTTGGATGAACACTGAACCCTATGGATATGAATGAACACTAAACACTATGGATTTGTATAAACACTGAACACTATGGGTATGGATGAACACTGAACACTATGGATATAGCAGAACACAGAACACTATGGATATGGCTGAATACAGAACACTATGGATATGGATGAACAGTAAACACTATGGATATAGATGAACATTGAAAATTATGAATATTGCCCATTGAACATGCACTATGGATATGGATGAACATTGAACACTCTTGATATCGATGAACACTGAACTCTATGGATATGGATGAACACTGAACATTATGGATATGGATGAACACTGAGCACGATGAACATGAATGAACAAAGAACACTATGGATAAAAATGAAGGGTAAAAAGAAGCCTACTGCTAACACTGCTGATGAACAGATCTTATCCTGTGTTCTCTGATTATCCACATTAGTCTTCTGTATCCGTCTATCTATCTATCTATCTATCTATCTATCTATCTATCTATCTATCTATCTATCTATATATATCTATCTATCTATCTATCTATCTATCTTTCTATCTATCTATCTATCTATCTATTTATCTGTCTGTCTGTCTATCTATCTATCTATCTATCTATATATCTATCTATCTATCTATCTATCTATCTATCTATTTAACTATTTATCAATCTATCTATCTATCTATTTATCTATTTATCAATCTATCTATCTATCTATCTATCTATCTATCTATCTATCTATCTATCTATCTATCTATCTATCTATCTATCTATCTATCTATCTATCTATCTATCTATCTATCTATCTATCTATCTATCTATCTATCTATCTATCTATCTATCTATCTATCTATCTATCTATCTATCTATCTATCTATCTATCTATATATCTATCTATCTATCTATCTATCTATCTATCTATCTATTTATCTATCTATCTATCTATCTATCTATCGATCTATCTATCTATCTATTTATCTATCTATCTATATATCTATTTATCTATCTATATATCTATCTATCTCCCTACCTACTTACCTACCTACCTATACCTGCCTAACTAACTTTCTACCTATCTATTTAACTATCTAATTAAGATAAAATTAGAATAAAAAAATTAAATCGAAAGTCGTCTTCATTGTATTGATAAATATGACGACGACTCTTTATGATAGGAGGACAAATTCAAATACAAATTTACTGAATTAAGTTTTATTTCAAACTTTAAGTTTAAGCCGGAATATTGATTTGTTCAAAATAACAAATTCATGATTTCAAGTTCAAAATTTCCTGAGGGTAAAACTTTTGAATTTAAGTCATGCCTTTAGCGCTTGGATGGTGTCTTTCCCTCTGGACAGTTCAACCACGGCATGCTTTCAGATTCTATCTACCTATCTACACTGTTCAGGGCCAGGGTAAAATTTCAAGATCTGATATTTTTCTGGTGTGCATATTTGATATTTTTCTGGTGTGCATATTTGATGTTTGTACTGTATGAATAGGCCATAATCTCTTAATATCCTTTATCAGTAAACTGTCCTAAGTGTACACTCAGGCTAATATTTACGCAGGGGTAGCTTAGATCCAGCCCCCCTGGAAAGAGCTCATAAAATGTCGTCTTCATAACATTTCAATGGGTTTTATACTATAATTGTTAGGACTTGCAAGAATAAATAAATAGGCATGAATATGCGGGAAGAATTTTAAAGAGCTTCATATGATCATTTAATTGAAGTAGTAATGTTAAAATATTAAAGGAAATGTCGTCCTACTTCAATCTTAACTAACTGGGCCTTCCTGTGTATACCTAACGTCCACTGTATGGGTATTTTCAACATTAGGGAATTATCCACATGTGAACGTTTATTCACTCATTATTAAACGGAACAGTGAACTGCATAGTTAGTTAAATATGTTTTATAATTATTTGATTTTGATTATATTTACTGAATAAAGTCCTGTGCTAAAGTGTGACGTTTTATTTCAACAACTAAATATCTGCAGCATTTTATTCTCCAAAAGTTAAGAATACAACATTTTATAAATTTTTCCGATGTCTCTTTATATTTGAATTTTAGCTGACCATTAACAAATGGATAGGATAAATTCTACATATGCCCACCCTGCTCAGTGCTATACAGTTGTGTATTGATGGATAGTTTTTTTCTCATTACCAATCCCTGCTAGAGTCTCATCACAACTGATTAGAGCTGACATCCATAATGTTTGGCATGACCGCCAATTCAGATTTCACGGGTTTTCAGGCTGACCTGTTCTATTTTTATTTTCTACCAAATGTCTTTATATACTTTGCTTGTCTGTTTTTCTGTCTGTTTGTATCCAATAAACGTCAAAACGGCTAAACCAATCAGGCCCAAATTTTGTGTGGGACTTTACATGTCCCCAGGAAAGGTTAATGGATGATTAAAATTTTCAAAAAAATTTTCTAACAAAATTCGATTTTAGAAAAAATTTTAAATCGACGAAATTTTCTTTTATAAGATCCGCAAAATTTTTGTTGGTTTTCGTTTTACAATTTATACAAAGAGAAAATGTTCACAATTGACATCTAGTCTAGTATCATACATTTTACCTAAATTTATTAAAAAATAAATTATTATGTTTATTAACAAAAAGAAGCAGTAGATACTTGAAATAGATTTGATAACTTTATGCAATTTCTACGAGCTCACAGCAGTAAATTCCATGAACAGAGTCTCCAGGGCAATCCTTGTTTTCTCCAGATCCACAGCTAGAAACAAGAGAAATGTTTATACAATACTTTTAGATCTTGGAAATCTTGTATTGTGGATATCAAGATCAATGCGTCATCTCAATCTTTGGTTATCTTTATTTGATATCCTACATGGTAATTTTACCCAGTCAGTGTAGGGATAGAAGTGAACATTGATCTTGAGAGGAGTTATGGATTTTCAACATAAAAGTTTCTGCAGCTCAGGCAACATTATTTTATTTTAATAGTAAAGGTACAACTCTACTTACATTCCCATGACAGCTTCATCAGCTCTTCCACAAGTTAGTTCCTCACTCCAAACACTTGTATACTTCCAGTCACAAGAACCAGTAGTTCCAACAACTTTTCCTTATTAATATGAATCATCATTAACAGTCTAGGAAGATCCTAGATTTAGTAAAACTATTTCCCATTTTTGGTAAAACTATTTACCATCATATAGGGTATTTAGGCATCTAGAATACCAATGGAGGACTTTATTTAATGACAAATATAAAATTCAATCTTCAAAATGTCATAAAAAAGAGTTTTAGTTGGATCTAATCGGGTAAAATATTTTCATTTCTACCTTCAACATGCCCAACACAGCATTTAGTTTCATGGCTATGTCCATCACAGTCCTTTCCTCCTCCTGATCCGCACAGAGACTCCACAAGATGGTTCTGTCCATTAAGACCAACACAGGAAACTGGTACACCCCAGTCAATGCTGTTGGCTACCTTAAAATGTTTTAAAAATTAGTACTAGATGATATGTTAGATTCCTGCAGCTCTGTTAAAAAGAAAAGACAAAGAGATTGCTCATATCATGGAAAGATGTAACGTAAGAATTCAGCATACCTCACATCCTCCGTAATAAAAGCCATCAAAGGTACAGCACTGAATTGCTGTATAATAACTGCCTACAAATACAAGTCATATGAGCCTTTACAATATAAATAAAATACATTTCTACTTGTTCACAAACTCTGCTTTCAGATACAACATGTGATCAATTAGTTTTGCTAAAAAGAGGTAATAAAGTTAGAAAAACTTGCTTACCAAGGCAGTAACCATCCTTTCCTGAACCACATGCTCCTATGGCTATTTGGTCTCCATCACATCTAAATAGTGCATGTTTAACAATCTTGAATAAGTAATAATGATGTTAACCAATTCAATAACAATAAAGTGTCCTTTGTTAATGAATTAGTTATTCTTCATCTATTTACTGATAAAGTTACAAAAAAGAACAATTGGTCTAATGTAATATGGTAGAAAAAGGGAAAATTTGTGTGTGCTTTGAAACCTTATTGTTTACCATGGTAAAGGACATACATGCAATTTTAAACCTTTCTGAGAATACCCAATTTTACTTACGCAATGAAATCGCCCCAATGAGCTCCTCTCCAGTCACAGTTATCTCTAGGGATCTCAATACCAGCATTCACCAATCCTGGATTGTGATTAATAATGCTGAAGGGCAAAACGTTAGCATGCAATGAAATAGCCTTGACATGAAATCCCTGACATCTGCAGTAGAAAGTTTAAGTTTGCATCATGTGACCTCTCAATGACCAAGAGCAGATATTTAAGGCTGATTTGTCTGATCATGAAAGAAATCTAAATAAAATAATCAGACTACTAAATACCTGAAGATATTAAAAGTAAAAAACTAGATAAACTTTGGAGTTTCTTGTAGAAAATTTTTTTTTAAAAATGTGATATACGGTACATACCAAAGAATAAGACAAACAGACAATATGCAGTCATATTTTTTCTAAAGAAAATAATAAAAAGATGAAATTTCTCCTCTCGATTAAAAAGTTAAAACTGAGCAGAATGATAAGGAAACTCTTCAAGCAGATAAATAAAAAAACAAACAGTTTAAACTTATCAAAACTCTACATTACACAACTCAGTATTTGTTTCAATGACAACAGTTTTATCATCAAACTATGAATACACCTGAATTTAATTTCTAATGAATTGTTCCTGTGTCTAACCACTTTTAAATCCGCTTGCAATCAAACAAATTCAGTTTCATGAGTGTATATTTTATAAATTTTTTTTGGCAAATCATTTATGCTTTACTACATTTTGTTGCCAAGCTTTTAAATGACTTTGATCTGTAAAAATGTTCTAATTATAAACATAAAAGAAGGTGTTTACTACAGTGGAAAAAAATATTTTTTTTAATTTGATCCTTGAAGATTATTATCCTTTAACAACTCCTTTTTTCCCATTTATTGTTAAGTATTTGATCTCATAACCATGCAAACATTTAGTCTCTGGCATGTTATAGCCAGATTCGTTTTACAGAAACTTTTAATGTGTTAGACTTTTAAAAGGTTCCAACATTATAAAACTTTATTCTGTAGAAGTTTGCTTTTATCAAACATCGAAATTTGATACCCTAGAAGAAAACATGATCAAAAACGATCATTTTAAAATTATCGTTTTTTGTTTATTTTTGTCTTATTTTTTCACCTAGGTTAACAAATTTGAATGTTCGATAAAAGCAAACTTCTAGAGAATACACATTGAAATTGTTAGACTCATCTCAGATTGTTGTAAAACCTGCTAAAATACAGTGAAACCCTTAATAACGAATACATCGAAAGAATTTATCAAATGTCGTATTCTTCACTTTCTAATAATGGAATGTTGCAGATATTTAGTTTTTTAAATCTTTAAATTTAAATATAAATTCAGGAACAAATATTTGTTTGCAAGAATCAAAATCAACAATTTTTGTAAAAAATACAACTAATTTTTCTTGATTGTACTGTGATATGTAATATTAATCTATTGTGCAATGTACAAGGTTACCCACAAAGATTGAGAATGCAGATACAACTATAAAAAAAGTTTTTTCCTGATTTCCTGAAGCTATAAACATTTTTTATCAACTGATATGATATGTAACTTAATTAAAGACTTTTTCCAAGAATCCAATTCAACCTTTTTATTGCATTTAGAGTTTTAGGTCCTAATTAAAGTCTCTTCCTTTTAAGGTGACCATGTTTAGTGTTTATCTATTGATTTATATCAATTTTAAGACAATTCTTTTTCAATTTAGTTCTTACCTTTTTTCTATAATCCGGCTTTAGAAGCTCAAGAACAGATTTGAGATCAATGATGGATGACATGTTAATGGTACGGAAGCTCTTTCTTGAATGAGAAGTTTCTGAATTTCTATACGACTTTTGCGAAGTTTTCACAAAAATATTGAGAAATTTAGAAACCCTATTACTATTTTTAGAAATCATTAAATTTGCTTATTAAATATTTTTCCATATGCATTAGTAAGAAATAAGAGAATTAAAATCATGTTTGATAGTTTTATTGATTTCATTATTATTTTATCCCCCACGGTTGGTTATTTCGTTGAACAGGAGATTAAACGATAAATTTCTACTTAATCGGGAGTTTTCATGAGGATAAATAAATTGAGGGGAAAACCACTTAGCCGAGGGCCTCCAAGACCTTTTTGGGGTTCTAAACCTCAATTTAATTATCCTCCCTTGATCTCCTGGTTAAGTAGTAATTAATAGTTATAATCTGTAAAAATTGTCTAATAATAAACATAAAAGAAGGTGTTTACTACAGTGAAACAAATATTTTTTTAAATTTGATCCTTGAAGATTATTATTCTCTTTTTTATAACTCATTTTTTCCCATTTATTGTTAAGTCTTTGATCTCATAACCATTCAAACATTTAGTCTCTGACATGTTATAGCCAAATTCGTTTTACAGAAATTTTTAATGTTTTTAGACTTTTTAAAGGTTTTACGACAATATGAGAAGGTTCCAACATTTTAAAACTTTATTCTGTAGAAGTTTGCTTTATAAAACATTTGTTACCCCAGAAGAAAACATGATCAAAAACGATCATTTTAAAATTATCGCTTTTTGTTTATTTTTGCCTTATTTTTTCACCTAGGTTAACAAATTTGAATGTTTGAGAAAAGCAAACTTCTAGAGAATACACATTGAAATTGTTAGACTCTTCTCAGATTGTCGTAAAACCTGTTAAAATACTAAAATATTAAAAGTTTCTGTAAAACGAATCTAGCTATTGCTTATTGCTACAGACTATACCGATTTTGAACACCAAAAGTCCAGAATTTTTTTCCTGACATCTCGGACACTAACCATATCGTGGTTTAAATGTTTCTTGGGAATTTGGTTGAAAAAAAAAAAAAATTTCTACCTGAAAAATATTGTTCATTTTACAGAAACAATGCCATAGGAATGATATTTAATAAAAATTGAATAATTAACTATTATGTTTATTAACAAGAACAAGGATTACAAGTAGATACTTGAAATAGATTTGATAACTTTATGCAATTTCCACCAGCTCACAGCAGTAAATTCCATGAACAGATTCTCCAGGGCAATCCTTGTTTTCTCCAGATCCACAGCTAGAAACAATCAAATTTTAAATCTTTCTAATAATAAAAAAAGTGGGATACTTACATTCCCATGACAGCTTCATCGGCTCTTCCACAAGATATTTCCTCACTCCAAACACTTGTATACTTCCAGTCACAAGACCCAGTAGTACCAACAACCTTTCCTGAAAAGTAGGAGGTGTTGGAACAAGAATAATAACAAATAATAAGAAGTCATATAGATGTATAGTATAATATGTACAAAAAGGATGATAATTCAGAAAAAAAAATAATTCAGAGACAACTGTATGGAAAATATTCAGCCATTTTTCTGTGATTCATGTATATTTGCAGCTGTTAACTTGATTCATTTCTTTGCAAAATCATTTAATCCTAGATAATTTATGCTAGATAATTCATTTCGTCTTCACCAGCTTAAATTGAAAATATTAATTTAGTCTGTACTAGCCAAATAGATTCTAGTATACAATAGATGCAGCAAAGTTTTCAGCTTTATAGTCTGCATAAACTATTGTAACAAATTCAAGAAAACACGAAGACGATTACTACTGTGTAGCGAAGTTGACCGCACAAGATTTACAATACATAAAACTATATCCGCTCCAAATGTGTCTCCTCATGTCCCCCCCTTTACCGCTTCTACTCGTGGAGAACAGCGTCAGTTAGCTTTAGAACTTCGAGATGTGAACACCTCCGATCAGGAACTACTAACTCCTTCATACTGCTGCAGATGCCTACTCTAGCAACGAATGCTGCTAATGTCTAAGCCTCCAGATGTCCAAATCCACAAATCCACAAATCGCATGTCCTGTGGTATGAGAGGCAAATCGTTCCTCCCCACACATGTTACAGACTGCAAACCCTTCAGGACCGTCGCCTAGATGTGAACCCTTTGCTGCCAAGATGCTGACACCTGCAAGCTGACCATCATGAAGCTCCAACTGTTCCATTCCTTTCAACACTAATAATCAATGTTATTTCATTTTCAACCGTTTGGATAACCCCTTTTTAAGGGTCACTATTTTAAAACAAATTTGATTTTATTATTCAATAAAGTTAAGGAATATCCCTTTTGTTCTTTTATTTGTGTCAACAACTATCTATTCTAAGGTATCTATGCATCTAGAATACCGATGAAGGACTTTATCTAATGACGAATATCAAATTCAACCTAATCAAAATGTCATAATAAAAAAGATTTAGGTGGATGTTAAGGCTAATCGGGTAAAATATTTTCATTTCTACCTTCAACATGCCCAACACAGCATTTGGCTTCATGGCTATGTCCATTGCAATCAAGTCCTTCTCCTGATCCGCACAGAGACTCTACAAGATGGTTCTGTCCATTTAGCCCAACACAAGAAACTGGAACTCCATAATCACTGCTGGATGCAATCTGAAAGAAAAGAAGGTTTCCAAGTTATTTTTTAAAAATTCTTTCGTTGTCTCCAAAGTTCTGGGTTAACGATATATTTTGATATTAAAATTATGAAATAAAACATTACCTCACATCCTCCAAAGTAGAATCCCTCAAAAGTACAGCACTGGATTGCGGTGAAATAGCTATCTGAAAAAGTAGAAAAAATATTTAGTCAGAGTCAGACTTTAATAAATTTGAGCCGTGTCTCAAATCCACCAAAAACCTAGTTCAATTAAGCACCGGCTTAAATCTTGAAAAATTGAACATAATTTTAAGAGGAACCAGTTATATTTCAACCATGTCTCAAATTGAAAGCTATGGCTCAAATTCTTTAAATTTGGCCTCTGATTAGCGTGCACAATTTTACTAGTTCAATCTATACTGCAAATTGTTTATTTAGGTTTGTCCCCGCCCAATATCATTTTGATCTTGCTGTGAGAAAGAAAGTTCTTTAAGATATCAATTTTGAAGAATTATTCCCTGATGAAAACCTTAAACCTTTTAGCTATAAGTCCTATCAATATACTATTTGCCCATATGGATATAGCGCCTTTCTGTTTGGGTTGATTTACAAAATGCTTTATGTACACTGTTTAAAATATACTTAATCAACCTACCACCCGTCAGATGAAAGTATATGCATTCTCACCAGTGCTGTGCAAAGTAGCGCCAGACCCTTTCAGATCGGACTTAAAAAGGTTTAGTGGCTACTCTGCATAGCACTTGTGAGAATGCATATAGCATTATTTACTGGTGCTTTGCTGAGCAAGTATATTTTAAACAAGACCAACTGGATGGATTTAGAATTTCTTTTAACTGCAATATAGTAAGACCAATAAAATTCAAAAATTGTTGCATGCAATTGCAATTCAGACATTCTTGTGTTTTAAAAAAAATAGTTCTAGACCACCAGGTTTATTTTTGCTCTAACCACAAGCAAACTTGCAAAAAATTGCTTTCTATGGAAACCCAGTACTTAAATCTGGACGTGCTTACCTAGGCAGTATCAATCTTGTCCTGAACCACAAGCTCCAACAGCTATTTGATCTCCATCACAACTGTAATAAAAGCACATATGATATGCTTGCTTGCTTAAGTGATTAAAGGTTTATCCATGATTTTGATGGAAGTAATTGTAATTGTAATTTCAAGTGACCCTTCATGAAAAGATGGCAATGCTTGATTCAAAACAACACCTCTGAAACCTTTTCTGGTCAATAACGTGAAAGATATTGTCGTTTTTAAAGTTTTAAACTTGTTTAATTCTGACAGCTCCTCGCAAATCATATTTCTACAGAACGCACAGATGATAATAATCAATCTTCCAAATTGGTTTCTAATTCATACTTGATTAGAAAACGTTTTTAAAGGTACCATTGTACATCGGGCATTGCCATCTTTGCATGGAGGATCTTCTAAAGTTACACTTACAGTTCTTTTAAGCAGAAATTGACACGTTATAAACAGGGAAGGAGTCTTATACTTACGCAACAAAGTCCCCCCACTGAGCTCCTCTTCACTCGCAGTTATCCATAGGGATCTCAATGCCGGCTTTCACCAATCCTGGATTCCATTTAGATCAATAAGTTTTAGAATGATGATATATAAATCCAGGGTTAACCACATACGATGAAACTTCAGAAACGAGTACGACTGTACGGAATTTGTTCGGTCTTTTTCCATGATTCTTTGAAACTGTAAACCTCTTCCTTTCTTCGCCAAACCATTAAATTAACCACACAAACACCAAATCCTTGAGGCATAAGACTTAATTTTAACTTGGGATGGTCATATTTGTAGAGTTTCAAGTCTTTACATTCTCATTCTTGTGAGAACATAACATTTTCAAGTATAATTTTATGTTAAAGTGTATTGTAGGAACAATACATACCAAAAATAAGAACATAAAGATAAAATAGAGTCATATTTTTTCTGATGAAAAAATTGAATGAAAAAAACTGAATCTGCCCCCATTTATATATACTATAGAAACTGTACGAAATGATAAGAAAGTTGTCCAGAGGGTGAAATACAATTTTTTGTATGTACTAATAAACTTCCATAGATTTACCTTACACTCATTTACTTTAAAATCACAAAAATAATTTTTAACTAGAATTTTTCAAACCCCCCATTAGAATTTGTACCTTACAAGTTACATTTCATTTGAACTGAAAGTAAACAAATATATATCTTTAGCCAGGGGATATACAGGGTGTCCAATGAAACTTGACAGATAAAAGACAACATAAAGATCGTTTTGGAAATAATTTGCGGCATATTTTCAAATAAAAATTTTAGATGGTAATCACAAAATAACCTTATAGTATACTATAGTATTTCATAATTGTAGTCTGCCTTTTTGAGCTTTCCAAATTTACGGAGATATGAAAAGTTTCGTTTAGATTTGGACAATTTTGGGATTATTTATCATTTAGTAAACTAAAATCTCAACTAAATTCTTTGAATCTCCAGTAATATTGAAAACAAAACAAAATACTCGAGAATAATGGTTTAAGTAGGAAAATTTGTTGCTTATTATTTGAAGAAAAATATAATTATAGTGATAACTAGAAAACGACGGAATAGAAGGACGACATTATTTCAATAGTATGAGTATTTGATGTTGATACAAAGCAAATAGTTTACTAGACACTTATCATCAAATCACTAATTTACTGAAATGGGTATGTCTACATTACACATTTGCTTTGTCTCTTGCTTATAAAACTTTTTAATGTAATAACTTGATTCTCAAAGTTGTCTTCCTATTCCGAGTTTTCTGGTTATCACTGTATAAAATATATGCTAAAGATGGTTGACGAATGATTACAGAAAATTATTGAAAATATAAAATACGATCTTAAAGCTGCCTCTCAGCGTCATGTTTCATGGGACACACCCCCTGCTGTACTTACTAAAAATTCTTTAGATAGTAATAAGTTAATTGATTTAACTTTGGTAATCGTTGTATTACGATAAAGTATAAATGCAACACAGATTACTTAAAATAATGTTTAAAAGTTTTTAATTCGACTTCTTCACCGAATGCGGAATGCTTTTTAAAAAATCTTTAAATCTTTTCTCAACAATTTTATCAAAATTTTTGCTTTGCCTTTTTAAATATATATTTTGCATGAGTTGACTCTTATATTCTTTCGTATTTTTTTCATAATTTTTTGGGCAATTCAGTCTTTGTGAGTTTCGCATCAATCATTCCTCAGTAACTCAAAGAAAATTGAAGAGCTAACTTTGATCGTTTTGGTGCTAGGAAGAGTGCTGTTTTTATCGGAGTATTTTCAATAATGTTTTGATATCTTATTTAAAATCCAACAAAAAAGCAAAAGATAATTTATATTCTTAAACTAGCTGAATGCCCTATAACACCCCCTGGCCACCCATAAGTGGTCGGCTGCAGTCAAAATATATCAAAATTAAAGTCTTGTTTTATTATTTAGATATTCAATATATCTGCATATAGTCCAATAAAATAATACAAAATAGCAAAAACAATATAATCTGCAATTTTTGGTTAAAATGAGTTTTTAAATTAAGACTCACTGCAAATTTTAGCTGGAAAATCTAGTTTACCGTGAACGGAGCCCTTAATCGGATAAATATCAAGGAAGATAATGTTGTTTTTCTTGTCATGAAAATTATCAGGCTCGCCAACTTTATTGTAATGTAACTTTTATAACAAAACGAGCAATTGTCCAATTCGTTAGACATTTTCTATCTATGATTTAGCTGAGACTCCCTCGCCTAGGAAATCGCAGCTAAATCACAGCTAAAAAATGTTTACCGAATCGGATAAATAACAATAAAACAGCAGAAGTCATGATTTTTGCGTTTCAAAACAATAATTCATGTGAACATTATTTATCCAATAGATTCTAATCAATATTATTTTAAATATTTTTTGGGTTTCCTGCTAAAATAGTAAATAATAAAATTATCCCTTCCAAAAAGATTCTAGTACAATAGATGGCAACGTAGAATTTGAACTCTCAATACAGCTGTATTCTTAAGTCACAAGTGTCAACTTATTTTTTTGTCCGACAAAATTATTAATAATAGTGATAATTTTAAAATAAAGTGATTATCTTACAGTAAAATAAGTGCAATTTTATGTGTTCTTTATTTTCAGTTTTTACACATTTTTATTTAATCTTATCCTGGAACACATGGCAATGTGATAAAATTTCGTTCAGCTTGTTATATTTGACACTTGTGTCGGCATGTCCATTTCTCCATTGCCACCTACTGTACTTAGACTATTTGACCCCTTCTTCATCATGTTTCTGTGGTGTACTGTACTCATGGATCAACTATAGGATAAATTGTCGGCGCGGTACGCCCTGTCTAAGTAGCCTGACTCAGATTTACTAATCATACAGCTGTATATACGTGTATAAATTAAGATAATCAATCAATCTTCCTGTAGGAATTAGGGTTATCATAGATGTTGTGCACACTATTTCTGTAAAATCAGCTGTTCACAGTGGGTTTATTTATAGTGCTTAGACCAACTATCATGTTGTGTTTTTAACATAAAATTTATGAATTACAGTGGTTTTACTAAAATAATTCACATTAACAATAATTTTTACTATTCATTAGGGCTCACGTTAAGACATATTTGACACTATATTTAGTGATTTAAGTTTCTTGGTATATTCCTAGAGAACGATTTTTGGACCCCCACCCCTGCAGCCCCCCTTGACCCTCCTATCAATTTTGTACATGGATCTTACAGAAAGTTTCTTAACTTAACCTAACCCGTGGCCGCAGCGCTCGGCCCAGAAAGTGTCTTAATTCTAACCTAACCCGGCCGCAGCGCTCGACCCAGAAAGTGCCTTAACCTATCGTTTACTAGGACAGACCCAGTTTCTTTTTCTGGACATTTTTGTTCAATATACATAAATATAAANCTCCCCCACCCAAGATTTTATAAATTCCTAAAACATTTCAAATGTAATTTTTTGCAAGATTTGAATGTTTTCATATTACTCCAAAGAAAATGAAAAGCGGAATCAGATCCAATAAAATATAAATATGAGAACAATGCTAGGTTTAAGATAAAAATTCCGAAATATGGTTTAACTGAAAGAAGCCCTTACACAAGCTAACAATCACATAAAAACGCTGAACTACAATGAGAACCAAATTAATTTGCAGTAGTGCAGTGTTAAGTCCCCTTTAACTTAATATGTGATTTAATAGGTCATTAGTATGAATATTTGCTTTTAATTAACATAAATTCATTTTAGTACTGCTAATAAATGTCGTCTTCCTATTCTACAGGTTTAGGCTTCTTAACAAATTTTGCTCAATTTCCTCGTACCTCTAGTTCTCATTACTCACACACTTGCCCAACCAAAACAAAAACGAGAAATCAAGATGAAAAACATCATTTTATTATGAATATAACGACAAAAATACAAATAAATTATCAACTGATTTGTGAATAATATTCAAATGCACTTTTTATGTAGTTAACAACTTTTTGTTGCGAGGAGAAGATAATATCAGAAAACGATCTTTTGATAGATCATGATATTCACGATTTCAACCCTGATGATAACTGTAATACCGGACAATTTTTGCGCCAAAAATAGGTTCTAAACGCACGTCACAAATTATCCAATGGATGTTCAATGATATTTTTGTGAAATTAGGGATTAAATGAGTTGAAAAATTGAAAATGAGACCAGAGCGTCATGAATTCACAAAAACAATAAACTGAGAGGGTTGAGATGAACTGGATACAGCAGCAGCAGCATCGGTTTGGTTTGGTTTAGATTGCCAACATGGCGAAGTTTAACAGAGGATTTCAGGTTCACCAGATCAGAGAATCAGTTCCTAAAAAAAACATACAACATGAATAAAAACCTAGAAACCCCATAGTTTCAGTAAAATAAAAAATCCAAAATAAGACCCAAGGTTATAATGCAAGGAAAGTTATTACAGAGGTGTACGCATCTTTCGTACTGCAGTGTACTGTCTCCGGGCGAAAATGTAAACGAAGCCTGACATGGGATCCATCTTTCTCGTAAAAAATCAATGAAAAATTCTGGTCATAAGAAACTATTGTGAGAGTTGTCAAAATTGTCAAACTTTAATTCTTTTAACCTCCTCGGATACTAAACGAAAACTAATGCATCTATTCTTTTCGCCAAGAGAGAACCGGTTTCAATATGTACGCAGAGTATACGCATTTGCAATTAACTTTCCCTGCATTATAACCTTGATAACACCCGGGTCTCAGAATCAAAATTCTGTGAAAAAAAACTTTTCTGATATTTGATGACTATTCATAATCAGATAAAAACAATTAATTTTTAGGTGATTGATGACAATAGCTTTATAGATTGTAACAGTTAATGATTATGAAAATTAATATTTAGAGTAAAGAATTCATAGATTTTTAAATTCCGGTTGGTATTGATTTTGTTATTTAATAAGGTTATTAGTTTGCCTTTATTTTCTTTATGGTTCAGAATTTGGCACACTGTAAGAAGGGTTTCCAAAATTTGCTATTTTCTCTTTTACACTGCAAAATTTTGACCCTGGCAGACATTATAGGTAGACAACGAACCATAACAACTTCCATTTTGGATAAAAATATTCTAAAGTTTAATAAAAGCAAACTTTAACAAAACAGTTTTGAAATCTTGGAAGTTGTTAAAACCGAACCCTTATGAAAACAATACCTGCGGGGGGACATGGATCTGTATGAGGGAGACCGTCTACGTCTTCTCTCTGGGGTTCTGGATCGGGATCTACAAAAAAAGGTTTAAATAATCATTACAATTCATTTGACGTTAATAAAAATAGTATCTAAATTAAAGACTTTATGTCAACCATCGCATCATGAACAGATTTTAAAAGGCTTTTCTTAAAAGCTGAGAAAATAACGATCTAAAACCCTTCACATATAAGAATTTAATCTGTTTAATTAATAATGCTTTTTTAAAAACAGAGTAAAAGAATATTTGGCGCATATTGATTGTACAAACCGTGTGCGTTCATTATTATTTTGGATAATTTTTGTCCTTCTAAAATGCGTAGGTATCTTAAAAGAACTCTGAACCTTTGTTTATTATTTAATTTCTCAATTTAAACATCCAAATTTAGAGCTGTGGACTTTTCAACACTATGTGGGACATTCCGAAATAAAAGTACTGATATTTAATATAAATAAAAATTAATAAAAAATAGTTATCAATAAAAAATAAATGATACCTGGATTTGTACCTCTCTCGTCTGTCACGTCCTCCCCTGTCTCCACCTCTATCTCCGTCACGTCCTCCCCGTCCTCCATCACGCCCTCGACCTCCTCGGTCAGGTTTACTCATCTCCACCTTTACCCTGCAAAAGCATAAACATTGGTAACTGTAAAATTATCTAAAAAATAATCATTTTAGAAAGTTTTTTCATTGGTTTAAACTTCTGGAATATTATGAATGTTAATAACTGTCCACACTTTAAATTATATCAAAATTAATTAAGTCTCATTCC
Source organism: Eurytemora carolleeae (assembly GCF_000591075.1). NCBI lineage: Eukaryota > Metazoa > Arthropoda > Copepoda > Calanoida > Temoridae > Eurytemora > Eurytemora carolleeae. Next base: position 24,868 of record NW_019397236.1, read on the forward strand.
ATTGCCGTTTCACAAAGTTGACCTTTGAAACTGTACTTGAGCAGCAATGAAGTTTTTGAATGATGGGCTTCGTTTTAATTCAAAAATCGAAGAACCACGGTGAGAGAGAAACCACAACAAAATTATCAATTTTTAGAAAGAAAAACAAGGGGACATCGGACATGTATTGTAGCTCTACAGAGGGTCAGTACATGTAAAGTCGAATGTCCCTTAAAAAAATAAATATGGTTATTTTAACTCAAATTTTTTATTTTTACCTTCCACCGCAAATTCTAGTACCATCCAGTTCCTTCACGCAGTCTAGGGCATCCCTTAACATTGAACAAAACATCATTTTATAAAATATAAATTTTTAAATTACAAAGAAACATAATCTTATTAAAAACTAAAACAATTCATTTTAAGTTATTGCTTACTTTCCAAACTTATCTTACCCCATAATATTCAATTGAAAAAAGGAATTAAATTAGCAAAATGTAGTTTGAAAAATCAGATAGACAATATTAGGTAGCAAAGATTTGATGATAACCGGCTTGAGGAAATAACACTGGGATCCAGAAAACTGTGGAATAGGAAGTCGACTGTTGTACTTAAATCATGCTTTTAAAAAGTCCAGCGGACATGAAACACCGCAATTCAGCGGTATACACTACACTAGTCTACACTAGTACACAGACCAATTTCACTAAGTAGGTTGATTCGGATCATTTGATCCGCAACATTTTTGGCTTGATAGATCAGAAGTTGCAAAAATGTGCGGATCCCAAGGGAACAATATCAACAAAACGGTTAAAAGAATCTGTTTGTTCTCAGTCCCCAAACTTCAACTGTAAATCTTAATGAAATGTTAATGACTAGGACCCGGATCCATTCTTTCAGTGCGGATCCAAAAAATTAAATGTATCCTAAGCAATGGTTTTTACCTGGGATCTTCCATCTCCACAAACCCAAATCCAGGAGGACGTCTAGCTACCCACACGTTAACAACCTGCAGGGAAAACAAATAAAAAAAAAGTTTATCGTTTCTAAATATTTCTAAAAACAGAAATTTAATTTCCTTTGAAAATTTACTTCTTTACAAATAGTAATAATTTTTCTCAGCGGTTAAATCAAACTAACTAACCACATACTTTTTGATACCCTCAAATTCTCAATTTTAAACAGTAGGAACTTTCAGGCGAATTCGTGATGTAAAATTGCTGGATTAAGTAGATTTGCTTATGCTCTTTGCAAAGTCATTTTTTGGCTACATTCACAAAGAAAGTGTCCTTTTTATTTTTCGACATTTATCCACTGTGAAACAATCTACAATAGAGGCAGAGTACTGCGGTTAGGACAGGCCAAAACAGAGAAAATAAAAATGCCTTTACTCAGTTGAATTTCCTAAAGGACTTATAACTTTACAATTTTAGTACATCCTCAATAAAAGAGTTGCATACCCGATTCACATTGGTACCTTTTCAATTTAATAAATGAAACATTTCGTTGATTAGCTAAGTCTTAAATTCTCTCGTTTTGTATAAATCTGCAAGTCACTTTTATTTCAAAGTACTTATATGAACAATAATTTTTGCTCAGAAAATCGAAAGGGTACCTGTGTGAATCAGACATGTCTCTCTTACAATGGGGGGGGGGACACTTAAAAAAATTAATTTAAAGGGTATGTAGAACTACCTTTCCAATTTTAGAGAATGCATCTTCTAGATCATATCTATTTGCTTCCTCCTTCAATCCTCCGACATAAACCTTGCATTCAGGATTCCAAGCGTGGTGAGCCATGATGATGTTTAATCTGTCCTCTGAAATATATATGTATAAAGCATGCGCAGAAAAACCTGACGCATCTTGGAAAAAAAAGAACATTTTTGCGTACTGAAGAAATATCAAGAGGACCCGTTGTGCGAGGCACAAGGTTGAAAAAAAAAATTAAATTTGACATTTTGAGTAAATACGCTTGGCTTTAGGATTAAATGTCACACCTGAGATGCGAAGGGGTTGAAAAATGTCGACAAGAAGTGAAGTGTGAAGTTTAAAGTTGTCCCGACATGTCGAGGGTTAAAGTTGAGGCGACATGCAGACGTAAGTAGAGCCGACATGTCGATGTTTAAAGTTGCCATGAGCGACATGTCGCGGCGGGTAAGTAGACCGACGTCGACATGTCGAAGATCAATTGAAGGCGACAAGTTGAAGGTTTAAAGATGACCCCGACATGTCAAACTTAAAAGAACGACATGCCGGTTGTTGAAGAATTAGTGGGGTGAGCTTAAAATTTCGAAGAGATGAGACGATTGCAGTATCGTAGCGAAGTCGACTGGGGACGAATTGTTGACAAGGTGAAAATACATGAATGCAGTACAGTACAGTTTACATGGTGAAGTACACCTAGCCGGGCTGAAACTAAACATAAACATTATAACAGGATGTAGGAATGAACTATTATGATCTTGATCTCGATCTAGATTCTCTCTTGAAGCTTGAATCTCCTCCAGCTCGTGAACTGCTTCCTTTCCTGTCCCGAGATGTGCTCCTCCTTCTAGAAAAATAATTAATATATTTTCTTGAAACACCATTCCCCCCATCCTTACCCCATTTCCTTTTGATATTAACCCCCCCCCCCCATGTCTTTAGAACTTTATTCACTGAATTTGGAATGATTTGTAAGAGCCAAAATTTAAAAAGAATCAAAGGATGAAAAATCTTGCCTTTCGACGTCCAGTGTTTTATTTCTAGGAGGGTGGGGGATATTAATAACACATTTACTCACTAAAAACTGTACATGTAATATCAAATACAATATCTTAAATATGGTTACTACTTATTAAAGAGTTTACCCACTGAATTAAAGAAATTGAATAATTTCCGGGGCAAAATTATTATAAAGTATCAGTGAAGAAAAAACTTACCTTTTGATATCCAATTCCCCCCCCCATTCACTAAGAATCCATTATTTATTTTAAACCCCTTGCGTGTACCTTGGATCAGGGGATGAACTCTTCCTCCTTCTCTCCCTAGAAGGACTTCTTCGTCCCCTAGTGTAGGATGGACTCCTCCTCCCTCTAGAGTATGAAGGACTCCTTCTCCCCCTGCTGTAGGATGGACTCCTACGTCCTCCTTTGCGGCCTCCGCTCCGAGACCTGGATAGCAGAAAATATCAACGGACTGAGCATTTAGAAGCCAAAGAGAGATGGTAAAATAAGAGTCGGCTGTTTTCCATTGATAAATATCTTACTAATTTCAAATTTGAAGTTTTAACCCAAATAGTAAGTGTAGATAAGCGCCATTTTATTTTCAAGTTTCAACCTCTTGTCAGATAAACTACCATTTTGGAAAGAAAGATTGAACAACAAGGTATTAAATAACAAATTAACGTTTAAAAATCAATGAACTCTGGTAAATGAATAACAAGTGTTTGAATGCAAATTCAGTTGATTGAATTAACCCTCACCTTATGATTAATATCTTTGTCTTGTATAGATATAATCATTATACTAAGACCTTTACATCAAGTGTAAAATCATTCCTTCATTATTTTGAAAATTAACACAGAATCGACGGTGAGAAATATAACAAAGAGATCACTTGTCCCCTACTCCCCCTCTGTCATTAATTACCTGCTTCTGCCACCTCTGCTTCCGCCACCACCCTTTCCTCGTCTTTTACCGGGCTCACTCATCTCAACTCTCACCCTAATTCAAACATTCTTTACAAACTTTTAATAAACATTCAACAAACGCTTTTTAAAACATTCTGTTTCAAACTTTCTGTACAACACTTCTTCTTTTCTAACATTCTGCTTCAAACTTTCTGTATAACACATTCTTTTAAAACTTTTAACAAACATTCCATAAACACATTCTCTTCAAACATTCTGTTTCAAACTTTCTGTACAACACATTCCGTTTCATAATTTTTGTTTAACACATTCTTTTCAAACATTTAGTTTCCAACATTTTCTTTTTAACATTCTTTTCATGCATTTTGTTTCATCATTCTGTTTCAACATTCTGTTTCAACATTCTGTTTCAACATTCTGTTTCAACATTCTGTTTCAACATTCTGTTTCAACATTCTGTTTCAACATTCTGTTTCAACATTGTGTTTAAAAAATTCTGTTTGCTTCAACATTCTGTTCCGTTTCAAACTTTCTTTCAAAAATTCTGTTTCAAATGTTTCTATTCAAATATTTTGTTCAATTTCTAATTTTCTGTTTTTAACATTCTGTTCATACATTCTATTTAAACACAAAGCATCCAATTCAAGGAGTATGGAAGAGAACGGAGATACAACTGACGCGGCCCGCCCTACCATATGACTATATATGCTTTGAAAGCGGTACTCTATTTCTATGAGAAATATTTGTTTGGTGTACAATTACCGCGTGTGCAAAAACCTATTTTGAATATTTCTTTTACAAATGGAGTAACGTCTGCAAAGCATGTACATTGTATAATCATATGGTCGGGCGGGCCGCGTCAGTTGTATCTCCCATCTATTTCATACTCCTTGATCCAATTCCAGGGCTCTTAGTGTATTATTTTTAGAATAATATTAAGTTTTGATATTTTTTCTTCACAAATAACGATTCTAAGATAACTAAGATGTTTTTTTAAAGTTGTTGAAGGATTTACAAATTATTTGTTTCATAGACTTCGTTTCTTAATCTTGAAGTTTTTGTCGATCTTAAAAAAGAAAAAAAAAATAATCTCACCTAGCACCGCAGATTCTTGAACCATCAAGACCCCGGGCAGCGTCCTCCGCATCCCTAGGATCTTCCATTTCAACAAACGCGAATCCTGGAGGCTTCCTCGCGACCCAAACATCGCGAACAGGACCGTACTTTACAAATACGTCCTCAATATCGTATCTGTTAGCATCGTCCCGCAGTCCACCGATGAAGATCTTAAATAAAATAATTTTATATTTATTAAAGAGCTAACTATTCTAATTTATAAGTGTTATTTCAATTTTTGAATTATTTTATCTCAGCAAGGAGAGAATAAAACAATTTCCATAACAAATAAATCACAATTTTAAAAAATAATAAAAACTTCTTACATTTTTAGGAAAACAATTACTGAAATCTTAAGACGGAATTGAATACAAGTAATAAATATAGATCAATCTATTGGTCCAAATAAGGTAACTTACTGAGTTCCAAGGTATGATATTATATTTAGTAGTTTAACAACTTCTGCGCTCTCAACCAAAACATAAGTTTGGTTGAGAGCGCAGTTGGTACTATCAGTACAAAGATTAACATAGTGCTTTGGATCCGGATCCGTTGGATTCACAAGATTTGGCTTCCTGGAAACCGGATCCAAACTATCAACCAAAAACTGGATAACAATTTTTTTTACTCTAAACCAAATCTTAACTATTGAAAAAAGATATTATAAAAATTTCGTAATCTCTGAATGGTTCATCAAGTTTTAGCATAAAAATAAGCGAAAAGGATAAAAATAATTTGACAAATTTGCTTTGTTAAATAAATTCAGTAAATCTTGCAAAAATGTTCACAACTTGGATTTGGATCCATTTTGTTCCAGTACGTATCCCTGATCTGGATTTGGATCCGCATCAAAATCAAATGGATCCGAAGCACTGTTAACGTCAATCATTGATTTACCTTGCAAGCCACGTCCCATTCTCTATGGTTTCCCGGCATAATGATCTGAAACAAGTCCAGAGTTAATCCTCAGATATCTTTAATCCATGATAGAGGGGATTTATCTACAGAGTTAATCCTCAGATATCTTTAATCCATGATTAGATGGGATTTATCTACAAGAGTTAATCCTCAGATATCTTTAATCCATGATTAGATTGGATTCATCTATAAGACTTAATCCTCAGATATCTTTAAGCCATGATGAGGGGATTTATCTACAGTTTAACAAGAAAAGCCAAGGGAAAGAAACTCCACGTCCCTAAGCCAAAAATCAAACACAAAGCTTTAAAACAATTGTGAAATACCTTGTTTCATGAAGAAATGAAGGGATGGGGGGCAAGATGCTGATGTTGTGGGAAGTTTTATGAGGTTGAAGCGACGTGAAGGCTATGAGGGTAACTTTTTGATGGGAAAATGAGGCTGATGTTATCAGTAAGAAGAAGAAGAAGGAAGAAAACACAAAAAATGAAGGAAGTTTTATAAGGCCATTTAAAAAAAAACATTTATAACAAGGATGTAAAGTCTAGGTTGAAGACTAAAGGAAGATGTTGTTAGGTATTGGTAGACGTTGTCTAGCTGTTGTAGACTTAGGGTAGATGTTGCCAATGCCAATGTTTCAAGCTGTGGTAGACTTTAGGTAGATGTTGTCTTAATTGTGGTAGACATAGGGGAGTAGGGTAGTTAATGCACTACAAAAACAATAATTAAACATAATAAAAGATATGGAAAATATTTAAATCCAATTAATTACAAGAATATTTGTGCTGGTCGACAAACCTTCCAATGGTAGATAGGAAGGGAAGGTTTATCTACTGCAGTGAACCTAGATGTCGTTGACCGAACGGACCATCAAGCTCACGATGGTTCACATGAATACCTTTACAAACTTAAGTTTAATTCAATGAAACAAGTTGAATTATAAAATTTAATTTACAGATTTTCAATGAGTGATAACTAAGCATAACCCTTAACAATTAGTAATCGATTATAATGGATAAGCACAGACGGATTTTAATAACAAATTGTACAAATTTAGAATTGGTGGCAAATTAGTCCCAAAAAACGCGGGAAATTTATCCCGAAAATTGCAGGATATTAATCCCGAGAACGGCGGGAGTTGGAACGGGATCTCGTTCTATCCCTAGCAGGAGATCTTCTCCTGTCCCTGGACATCGACCTGTAAGAGGGTGACCTCCTCCTAGATCTAGATCTCGACCTCCTCCTATCACTACGCCCTCGGCTCCTGCTTCTGCTTCGGCTGCGTCCTCTACGGCCTCCTCCTTTGGATTTTCCTCCGTTGCTCATTTCTACTTTAACCCTAGAGAACAAATAGTCTAGGTTTTCCCGACGATTTCAAAATAAATTGATATTAAAAATCACAAATATATATTTAACTTAAGCTAAGATGGAGGGGGGGGGGGTCCAAAAATCGTATACTAGGACAGACTCAACAAAACCAACAGAAATATTAAACAAACAAGATCTCAGTTGTAAATTTGTGTATACAGATCTACATCTTAAATTTAGCTTTTCATCTGGAAAAAAAGCACGAGATAAAATAAAGCACAAAGTGCCCTGAGTACTAAAACTATTCATACCTATATCGTATCTGTTAGCGTCATCCTTTAATCCTCCAATATATATTTTACAGTCTATATCCCAATGTCTGTGCGACATTTTGTATCTGAAAATTAAATTAGTTAATTTCACAAACTAAATAAATTTAAATCATAAATAGTTTAAGAGTTAATTTTACAACTCAAGTTCTAAAACGTTTCCATCACATGTAATTGTTACGGGAGTTTTACTCTTCTCCTCAGTCCTCGCTATGACGCCATTGAAATGAGTGAAATAGATCGTTGTTTGGTGGCGGGTCGGGAGTTGCGGTGCTGCCTCATCACCGAATCGGCAGGTAGCGCGGGAAATTCAAATATTTTGCAAGCAAAGACGACTTTTGAAAAAGGTATCTTCAAAAAAAACGAAATAGAGATTAATGATGCTATATCGTTTGCACTAATGTCCGAAACTCATTTCATTTACTGAGAGTAAAGTAGCAAATACAAAAAATGTGCGTGAATGTCAAATTTGATAAAAGAAGGCTTTAATGAGTTATGTGCTTTGAATATACCTTAAATGCTAATTGTAATCAATTTATCGAAATGATGAAATTATATCAGTATGAATGTATTTAATGTATGCATTTGAACAATAAATAGATTTTGATAATTAAAATGTTTAAACCCAAGAAGTCAATTATTTTTCATTTAAATATATACATTAATTTTCCCGCCAATAAGTTTAAATTATCTGTATATGTATTAACAATCTTGGCTTTAAACATATACGCACGTAGTTTATTGGCGAAAGAGAACTTATCCAACACAAGAACACAATATAGTAAAAGATTTAGGTAAAACTAAAGAAAGTTTAATAGGAGTCGTTAATAAATAATCGTTATAACCCTAACACTTACCTAGCACCGCAGATTCTTGAACCATCAAGACCCCGGGCAGCGTCCTCTGCATCCCTAGGATCTTCCATCTCAACAAACGCGAATCCTGGAGGCTTCCTAGCGACCCAAACATCGCGAACAGGACCGTATTTTACAAAAACATCCTCTAAAACACAGAACATTATTTACATTTTGCCTCATTCAAGACTTCTTGTATCCATGATTTACATACGAGATCAACGTACAAAATTTATGGGACCCACAAAACGGATAACAACGGGGGGGGNATGCTAAATTGTGCCATTATGCTCTTTCAAAATATTGGATGCTTTGCACCTTTCCAATTATGCTGTTTTTAGAAAAAACGGCATCCATTATGCCCGGTTGGCAACCCTGAGTGAAATAGATCGTTGTTTGGTGGCGGGTCGGGAGTTGCGGTGCTGCCTCATCACCGAATCGGCAGGTAGCGCGGGAAATTCAAATATTTTGTAAGCAAAGACGACTTTTGAAAAAGGTATCTTCAAAAAAAACGAAATAGAGATTAATGATGCTATATCGTTTGCACTAATGTCCGATTGAACTAACGTACATTTGCACTATTAAGTCAGATGATTAGTAACCGGTTTGTAGTATCAAACATTAATGCAAACGGACAAATTAGAGCTTCACTATAACGTGTTCAAATGGACTAAATTTTTATTTTCCTGCCAGGAATATTTTTTTTCGCGCCAGGATCATTAGTGTATTGATCTGGAATACTCCAGATATTTGTTCATAACGCACTAATTTTTTTCTGTAAATATTAGTGCAATTGAACATTGCAAATATTGACATGTATGTCCTGCAACAAAAATTTGTTCAAACGGACTAATTTTTTTCTGTAAATATTAGTTCAACTGAACTTTATAGTGCAAATGAACAATTCCAAAAATTTGTTCAAACATCGATTAATTTTTTTCTATCTATAGTGCATTTAATTTTTAATTTTAAATTTTAGTTCGATTAAACATTTTTTTTGTTCATTGCACTAAAATATGTTCATATACAGGGTGTCCCACATCAAATTAGACCGCGTCAATGGGTATAAATTACGACTTGGGGGTCAAATCAGAAAATTTAAGAAGAATGAATCCTTTTGAAAAATTTAATAAGGCTAATAGAAATTTTTTCTTGCAGAAAATGCTAGATTTTTCGAGTATTATGTGTGTATTTTGGCGTTAAAGATTGGAGAAAGTCTAATATGATATGGGACGCTCTGTATAATATTTTATGGGAAATTTTTCACAGTATACACAAATTCAGGGGTAAACTATCTCACATTATTTATGTGAAAGTAACAGATTAGATGTATATTTAAAACTATCACAAATTCACTGCCTTGATTTTTGGAATCCTATACTTCTTACAGAATAAACTTAACATTTTTGTTCAACGTTTTTACCAACCCAAAACATATATGTGTATGTAAAACATAAAAAATGATATTCAAAGAAATGTTATTTACTCAAAGCAATAAATAAATACATATAAGATAGAAATATTTATATTTTCACTTTTTCTTTTATTGGAAAGTTATAATATGCAAATAAAATAATAATTTCAAAAATTTATTATATTTATTATTGTTAATGTTTCTCATGCCACAAACTTAAATTTTGCAATCTATTTATCTTGGGAACCTAATGTAGCAGACCTTAGAATATTTCAAAATGTGAATTCTATTAGATAAAATAATTTAAGTTTCAAATATCAAAGGTAACTGTCAGGCCGGTTGCAAAGATATATAGATTAGAAAATTTGAGTTGGTGACAAAGATTCAATTCCTTTACATGTTAAATGATACTACTTACATGTACATCAAAAAAATTTATTTTTTAAAAATCTTTAATCTACAGGGTGAGTCAAAAATAAATGTGATTTGCGGAGCCTGTGTAGCGTTACATCCAGACCGGGGTAATATTTGGCCCGGGTGCAATGCAAAGACGACCTAAGCAAAAACCATAAAGTATATAAAACTAAAATTTTAGTGTGCAAAAGAGTGGAATCATGCCTAAATAATGTACATAATGTGTGTGCTTCTAATTTTTAATTTTATGGCCTACCAAACAAAAAATTGTAACAATTTCAATATCAATGATAATGTGCATGCTTTGGGTCTGTCAAAATAAACAATTTTTGGACCCCCCCCCCCGTTCTATCATTTTGTACATGGATTTCACATGTAACACTCACCCGGACCAAATATAACGCCTGGGCCTTATTTAACATGACATAGGTCGGGTTAGATTGAATAACCTAACTGGTCTCATACTGGTCTTAACCTGACCAATCCACTCAGGTCAGATTTTGGTCATGAAAGATGTAAAATCGCACACTTAGCTACGCAAATTTATTGGTTTTAGTAGACCTAAAATTTGCGTAATAAAATTATACAAATTTACGCCAAAAATGCGCATTTTTATTTTCTCAATTACCAATTTTCAAAGAATATTTTCGCGTTTTTTACCCGTGCTGTACACAGGAGGAATCTTCAAGATTGTGAAAAGTAGATTTACCACGAGCATAACACAAGGAGGGGATACCTTAGATACAAAATATTCTCTGTCAGAAACAAGATGGAGCTTCGATGGCGTAAAATATCCGCGATGGAGCTTCTTCTTTAAATCTTCGCCATATGGTAGGGCGAAGATCAAATATTTGTAGGGATTTGTCCCCCAAATCGTAATTTAGACCCATTGACGCGGTCTAATTTTATATTTGTTGAACTTTTTCATTATCAAATGGTACTAAAAGTAACGCGACACCACACACACTGGGCGTTATTTCATGTGACACTGCCTTAAAACGATGACTTTTAAAATCGATCAATCATACTTTACAAAACCGGATATTAGTTTAACAGTTCGCGGCATTCTTTGTTTTAGCGCTAAACTATCTAGAAATAAATAATTTCGACCTCAGATTTTTAATTGTGTTATTGATTAAGTATAATTGCGGGGTTATAGGCCAAGATATAGACAAAAGTGCCTCTTGCCATCTTTATTCAAAGGAATGCATGGGGCATTAGTATCATAGCACATAGTGATCTGAGAGAGATAGAATTGAAAATGGAAATGAAAGTATAAAAAATAAAAAGGAATAGTCGACAAAAACAGAAATGTGCTTAATGTGCTCTTTCCTCATCTATTAAGTATCATCATCTTTGAGCCCTATACTGCACAAGTTAATATGCATTGCTACAAGGGTGCCATATATTGTAACGTAATTTAAAATTACTTATTTCAGAGTTTTAAGACAATGTTTCACTTTTAAACGAAATATTCTCGAACAATAAGAGAAGTATCGGTAATTTCCTAGAGAACGATTTTTGGACCTCCCCCCGCCCCCTCCTATTTATTTTGTACATGGATCTTATATGTAACACATGGATATAATTGGTCATGAGGCCGCAGCGCCCGGGATTTCCTAGCCAGTACTAGCCGCGACGATCGGCCCCCTAGCCTGTCCCAGCTGCGGCGCTCGGCCCTCTAGCCTGTCCTAGACACGGCGCTTGACCCCTTATCCTATTCTAGCCGCTGCGCTCGGCTTAGAAAGTGGCTTACCCTAATCTAACCCTAAATATATACTAATTTTGTCGAAAATTGTTGAAAATAAAGGCCTGTTGTTGCCGCATCGCTCGGCCCCCTAGTCTTTCCTAGCCGCAGCGCTTGGTCCAGAAAATTTCTTAATCTAACCTAGCCCTTAAATAATAATAAAAAAGTGGTCCTGTAAAAAATTGATAGAAGGGGGGGGGGGAGTCCAGAAATCGTTCTCTAGGACAGTCCTGAAGTATTATTCAACTATTTCTAGAATCAAACTAAAGAGGGTTTAACAAGTTACTAAAATGGGCATCTCAGGACTAATTCCCTTCCTGAAAAATGCTACCCGTGACGTGCATATTCGAGAGTTTAAAGGTTGACTGTCGTTGAAATTTCAAGTGACCTACCATAAAATGCGTATTCAGGGAGAAGGGGGGGGGGCAAGGTAATTTCCTAGAGAAGGATTTCATGAAGGGGAGGCGGGGGCGCAAGAATCTTTCCTTAGGACTGAGCCGGTGGGTTCTAGGGGTTCAGCCCCCTCGGTCAGTGAAATGTTTGGATTTCAGTGGGTTGTTTGGCCCAAAAGGGTACTGAAAAAATTCAAGTCCGCCCCTTGGACAAGTTCCTGAATACGCCCCTGCCTACATATAAGAAAGGGGGGTGCCCGAGTCACATCGGTTCCCTGAAACCAGTTTTCAGATCAATATTTTGGAAGATATCGTCTTTTATCTATCGTCGTTATATGTACATATTTGTACATATTATTATTTTTATACATTCACCATATATATATAGATTTATTTTTTTAAATTGTATTATTGCTTAATAAAAGTTTAAATAGATTTAAGTTTCAAATTCCGACAATTTCCTCCTTTGTTTTAGAAGCTGAAAAACTTCAACTGAAAATGTTTAATTTTTAATGTCAAAACCATGGATATCTCATTCAGTCTTGATCAGTCAAAGATTTTAAGGATACCGTTGTTAAAGAAACATGTCACTTTATAAATGGAAGATCACTTGAAATTACAACCACAGTCAATTAAAAGGTTGTACTGCTGCCATTGATGTATACTGCTTCCTTCACAAAGGATCCTTTGGTTGTGCGGACAAATTGGCTCAGGGGATACCAACAGATTTCTACATAACCTATGTTATGAAGTATGTTAACCTACTTTTAGCTCACAACATCAAACCAATATTAGTTTTCGACGGTCGGAACCTGCCAAGCAAATCAGAGACTGAAAAGAAACGACGACAAAACCGAAAAGATAACAAAGAAAAGGCGGTGCAACTGCTCAGCGAGGGCAAGATGGCCGAGGCCCGGGAATATTTTCAGCGCTGTGTTGATGTTACTCCAGCCATGGCCAGAGAAGTTATTCAGGCAGGGTTATATGCTTACTTGAAAAATTATTTCCCCTCATCCCCCCCCCCCCCGAGAAGTTAGGTATGGTTGGTTGGTTGCGTGGAGCGAAAATAATATTTTTAGGGTTTTATTCGCTTAATTAGGGAGAATAAATGACTTCAAGGGGCTAAACAACAATTTTCAGGTTTTTAAGTTTGAAAAAAGTTTGAAAATTTTTTTCTTCTGATGTCCAATTTTTCATTTTTCCCCAAGATATTTTAAAATCATGTAACCCAATATAACCCGGGATTCAGGCATGTAGAACTAGGAATGTGGACTGTATTGTGGCTCCCTATGAGGCAGATGCACAGTTGGCATTTTTGAACAAGACAATAGCTGACATTGTTATAACAGAGGATAGTGATTTGACACTCTTTGGTTGTGATAAAATAATCTTTAAACTGAAAGACTCGGGAGAGGGTCTGTTGTACGAAAAAAGACTTCTCAATCAAGTATTTGGGAATCAGGCAGATAGTTTTAACTTTGATAAGTTCAGACATATGTGCATTCTTTCAGGATGTGACTACCTTTCTAGCCTGTCTGGGATAGGACTAAAGAAATCTCAGCTGTTTTGGAGCAAAGTTTCAAATCCAAATCTAAAAGTAGTTTTACCAAAACTGCCGGTATATTTAAAGAAGCCAACTTTGACGGTTTCCCAGGATTATATTAATGGATTTATTCAGGCGAACAATACATTCCTTTATCAACTAGTTTATGATCCTATCACAAGGAAAGAAAGGCCTCTAACTGAGTATGGCAGTGGAGTTGATGCAGCGGAACTGGACTATTGTGGACAGTATTCTGATCCTAATACAGCTTATCAATTAGCGCTGGGTAACGTTGACCTTCACACAAAGCAGCAGATGACCTGGTTTGACCCTGATCATGTGACCTCTACCTCCAACTCTAAGTATGGAAGTAAAGCCAAGCATAAATCCATGTGGAGCAAGGGGTTTACTAAGTCCTCCATTTCCCCTTTTTCTGACAACCGGGAGATTCACAAACCAAGAGAGATTGTTGTCCGAACAAACTTCAAGTTCAAATCTCCAAGAAAATCCATCAAGTCTGAAAATTGTGAAATTCGGGGGGAAAAGAGGAAGTTGGAAACTTACACGCAGCTGGAGGTGGAACAGATCATTTTTAGCGAGGATGAGGATAAAGAAAAGATGCCCCTGAAGAAGGTGAAGAGCTCAATGTGTGCCCTGAGCAACGAGGAAAGGGAGGAGGAGTTGAGTCCCAGCAAACCCTACACCCGAATACTGGGGGACAATAAACTAGATATTAAAAACAATCTCAGTTCCTATTTCAACGGAAAGGAACCGACCAAGCAGGAAGTTAAAGAACTACTTCTCATCAAAGAAAAGCGAAGTTTAACTGATCCTAAAAATGCTGGCTCCTGGTTCGATTCTCTCAACAAGTCGTCAACGTTAGAGGGTAAATTTATCTACAGAACAGATGATAAGGATGACAAACCTGACAAAGAGCACGGAGTACTGGCAGACATTTCCAATTCCCCGCCATTTTCAACACCAAGCATTGGCGCCATTTCTCCTAATTCCAAACCCAACCTCGGCGCCATTTCTCCAACTTCCAAACCAAATCTGAGTGCTCTTCAAGCATTTCAAAGGGATAAATCAAGAAACCCTTTTGCTGTAAAGAAACCTATATTTAAAGATTCTGAAAAGGAACCTGAAGGCAACCCTTGTCCGATATCTGAACCAATAGGACGCGAGGACGCCCCAGGAATTGATAGAGAGGACTTACAGGACAATGAAGAAACAAGTTTGAGTGAACCTATGCAGCAGTTGCTAGAGCTTAGTAAACGAGAGACAGAGCCTTCAGTTCTAGTTCGGAAATCCTGCTTTCTTACCTCCAGTTCTGCTAGAGTGGGACTGTCCCGCCCATCTGGGCCAGTCAAGGCAGGGCTAACCCGCCCCTCCATTTTTAAACAAGGAACTCAAACTACAGTTATTCCCACAGGATCAGGAGTTCGCCCATCAGGACTTCACAAGAAAGGGTTGAAAGGCAGGAGTATATATTTTCTTGAAAAATTATTTTTTCTACTGCCCCCGCCCCCCTTTCAGTTAGTTTACGCGGAACCCCATTTTAGAAAATAAATGATTTGTTGAAGAAATCAATTGAATTTTTGGGTGAAAAGTAACAAAAAAGGGAGGAAAATTTACAAGTTGATATCCTATCCCCCCCCCCCCCTACCCAAAAGCCTCGAAATATTATTTTATGAAAATATTAACCCTGTTGATAGGTGTGTTACCTAAACCTGCAAACCAGCCAACTTTATTTCAAATGTTTGCTAAAGCCAGCAAGAAAGCCGAGATATAAGACTGATTAAAAACTATTCCGTAGATATTAAATATTTTATTCTGTACTCCGTAAGTCCGTATGTAGCAAGATTGTTTTGAGGATTCACTAAAAGAAACTTTTATTTAAATGTACTTTAAGCGTGCATAATTGTTTGGAAAATAATTGACTAAATGCCAGTGAATTTCGTCCTAAAATAATAATTTTTGCATTCGGGCCCTTCATAAAGGTTCACAATTTGTCTACATATTTGTCATTATATCATATCTGTTCGGTTCCATAGTACTAAACCTATCGTGTAAGAATTCCCATTGTTACACGGTTCAGGAGGAACAATTTTAATATTGTTCGCTTCTTAGTGTTTAAGAAAGCTTATTCTTACACTGTTGGTGTAGAATTTTCATTCTTTAACGCTCAGACCGTGTAAAAATGGAAATTATTACACGGTCAGAGCGTGAAAGAATGTTTATTCTTACACGCTCCGAGCATTAAAGAATGGAAATTATTACACTAGTTGAAGAATATTTATTCCTAAACGCTCCTTATATTGATCTTTTCAACATAGATCCAATATTGATATTTACTTAATTATTTTGTACTTTTTTCTTTTACATTAATACATGCCAACTACCTTTTGATACTTTCACGATCTTTTTCATTTCATTTCATACTTTATAGCAACATTTGCTCACTTTCCTTTTTCTTTTATATTAAAACATGCAAACTTACCTTTTTCACTTAAGTAATACATGCTCTCTTACCTTTTCATGCTTATTTACCTTTTTCGTTTTTTGAATTATTGATATACCTTAATTCAGGAATGTCCATTTTAATTTTAACCCTAGAGTGTTTAATTAACATTTTCTGACCTTTCCCCAAAAAATGAACCATGCACTTGAAGTCTTCCATTGGACATTTTCATCAAACTACCGAGTCTCAAATCATATTTATCTCCACTTTTGGGAAGATTTAGGATCTAATATCCAATGATTTCTTCTGTACAAATGAAAGCACGATTTTGTTCAGTAGATTAAGACAATCCATTACTATACCTTCTCCCCATCTAAAAAACTCAGAGCACATTCAACATGCTATATTTAAATGTAGTATCAACTTGAAAAAAAAACAAGCATATGCATTAGAAATTGGTTAAACAACAAAGTAAACTAAGGAATCAATCACACCACATGCATTAGATGCATTACTTTCAAACTAAGAACCAATTTTTACTTATAAAATGGTTTTAACATTTTAGCATTGAACATTAGAAAAATAAAAACAGTGATAGTCAGAACAAGAGCATAAAACTTATTTTCAACCGTTCATCACGTTCATTATTTCTTGGGTATTTACTCATGGAACCTCACAAATATTATATAATATTAACCTTAATATGTGAACATTATGTACCATTGAATAAAAAATTATCTGTGACAAAATGAATTAAAAACCCTAGACACTGATGAAGAATTTATTTTCAGATTGTAGTACAATGATATTCTAGAACTTCTAACATGAGTGCTGAAGCAACGGAGGTAATTTATTTGTAATTTGTAAATTGTAATTCCCCTTTTTGTGCTTTCCGAAAACAGGAACCTTAATCTCATCCCATTTAATCTTTTTTTAAATAATGTTTTATTAGAGAGAAAAAATTGCCTACTATACAGGATTATACTTTTGTATGTGATATTTATATTGTATAAATTTTAATCTTCGTGTAATAAATGATTTGATTTGATTTGAGGATAAGAGTAATATTGTAAGGATAAGAATGATATTGTACAGGATAAAAATAAGTACAGGATAGGAAAAATATCCTACAGGATAAGAATAATATTGTACAGGATAGGAATAATATTGTACAGGATAAGAATAATATTGTACAGGATAAGAATAATATTGTACAGGATAAGAATACT
Source organism: Eurytemora carolleeae (assembly GCF_000591075.1). Taxonomy (NCBI): domain Eukaryota; kingdom Metazoa; phylum Arthropoda; class Copepoda; order Calanoida; family Temoridae; genus Eurytemora; species Eurytemora carolleeae. The sequence continues at coordinate 42,206 of NW_019397236.1, forward strand.
GTTGTACAGGATAGGAATAATATTGTACAGGATAAGAATGACATTGTACAGGATAAGAATAATATTGTACAGAATAAGAATGATATTGTACTGGATAAGAATAATATTGTATAGGATAGGAATAATATTAAGAATAAGAATAATATTGTACAGGATAAGAATAATAATGTACAGAATAAGAATGATATTGTACACTGTACAGGATAAGAAAAATATTGTACAGGGTAACAATAATATTGTACAGGATGAGAATAATATTGTACAGCATAAGAATAATATTGTACGGTATAAGAATAATATTGTACAGGATCAGAATAATATTGTACAGAATAAGAATAATATTGTACAGGATAAGAATAACATTGTACAGAATAGGAATAACTTTGTTCAGGATAAGGTTAACATTGTTCAGGATAAGAATATTTTTGTACAGGATAAGAATAATTTTGTACAGAATAAGACAAATATTGTACAGAATAAGAATAATATTTGGCCAGAATAAGAATATTATTGTAAAGAATAATAAGAATATTGTACAGAATAAAAATAATATTGTACAGGATAAGAAAAACATTGTACATGATAAGAAAAACATTGTACAGAATATGAATAATATTGTACAGGATAAGAATAACATTGTACAGAATATGAATAACTTTGTTCAAGATAAGAATAACATTGTTCAGGATAAGATTAATTTTGTACAGAATAAGAAAAATATTGTACAGAATAAGAATAATATTGGACCAGAATAAGAATAATATTGTACAGAATAAAAATAATATTGTATAGGATAAGAATAATATTGTACAGGATAAGATAATAATGTATAGGATAAGAAAGATGATCCTTCGCGCCAGAAACAGAGTAACCTTCAGCGTATTCAACTACGGTATGTGCACTATTATATAAACCGAAAATTCTATTAAATGCTATGCAATTTTATCTATTATATGTTGCATTTGTGCAATATTGTGCAATATACATATTTATTTTATGTTACGTTTGTAAACAGATTGCACATTTGTATATATTTTAATGTAAACTAACTCATAAAATTAAACTCGATGGAAAATCTAAATTGAAAAAATCTATATTATCTCAGGTATGTATGGTCCCAAATAATGTGAAATTAAAACATTCGTCAGTTCAATCTTTGACTTATAAACTTGCTAAATAGTTTGTACTGTCTAAGGGGTTTATTATGGGGTTCTTTATAGAGTCCTTTCTTAATACGTAATATATTATTATATAAATAGAAAACAATCTGTTCGTGGCTGGCCGTCTGACAAGAAGATAGAGAAACTTGGAATTTACTCGTCTTGTAAGGTCGGTTTCTAGAATGATTTCTATTTAAATCCACTGCTTTGGATCTATTTCAATTGATACAGATTCGAATGCGGATTTTAAAAAATAAATCCGGATTTCCTTAGTTTTGATCATTTCTGTTACCAATTCTTTAGTTTACCATTCAATGATTTGGAAGTCTCTAATATCTCTTTGGTGACACTAAAAATGTGTGTTTTTGTTTTTTATTTGAAATTTTGTCACGTGAAATCTGCATATTTTTTAGGATCCGGATCCAGGGAGCTATTGGATCTGAGTCCGAATTTAATGAAGTTGAGCCGCGTCTTAAATCCTCCAAAAACCGGGTTCAGTTGAGCGCTGGCTTGAATATTGAAACATGGAATATAATCTAAAGTGGAACCAACCATATATGAGCTGGGTCTCAAATTTAAGCCGCGGCTCAAATTCTTTAAATTCGGCCTCTGGATCCTTAATATTACAATGGGAGAACCCTGATTTCTACATTGTGTTAATTAAAAATATGTTAGTCCTATTTATAATGTTAAGGCTGATGAGGAATGCAAATGTAACGGTTGGAAGAATCCAAACCCGCCGCCGAACCCGCCGAAACCTGATGCACCCGCCTTGGTCTCATCTCTCGAGGATTTATGCCGAGGTTGCAATCATAAACTAGGCGATCATGTCTCACATTTAGAGAAGGTAACAGGGCCGGGTGTATGTACAAATTATATTCATTTATAGAAAATTAAATAGATTTTTGGGTATGAGAAACAGTTTATTTAAGAAGGGGCATGCCCAATTCACAACCGCAGCCGTTAAAAGTTTTCCTAAGATAAAATGGATAAAAATATGTTCGGTTTTATATCTGAAAATTTGTAATATCTTATCGAGACTTCTCTATGAAAGGGGTTGCGGATTTTTTTGCAGCAAAGACAAATTATTTAATTTAAAGAACTTAACACGATTTGGAAAGGGTACAAATGTGTTCCTAGAATGCTATTTGAAATTACGTCTCTTTTTTCTTTAATCTTCAATCTTTTACTTTTAATTTTACTAAGGTGGGTGAGGAGGAGTTGGATCGACTGCTTGGTATAGTTGTAGACGTGGAGAATCTTTTCATGTGTGTTCACAAGGTTTATACTTTAGTAATTCTTTATCCACATAAATCACATGTTTACATCGAAACAAAATTTTTTCATTCAACTTTAGAGGTTGGCACTATTTTGATATCGAGATTAATGCTTGGTCTCGATCTTTTAATTTACGAAACCGATACCCAAATTCTTAGAAACCTTATTTTATGCAATTTTTCTTAAAACCGATCAATCAATATTTAATTTAAATAGAAAACAACAGCTAGAAAAAAGTTTTGAGAGGGGGGGGGATTTATGAAATATTTGTTATATTGTTAAATTTTTTTTTCTCGCTTAGATACCATTTTTGGGATTACAAAAGCAATTCTGCATTTTGTATCTAAACCACTTTATATTCTCGACATTTTTAACATGTTCATCAAAGCTATTCTTATTATTATTATTATTATTATTATAGTCTGGCCTACAGATTTCACGTTTGTTTTAGAATTGAATTTTAATATCCCCCAAATAGATTGTCTAGTACAATAGATGGCAACATAGAATTTGTGCACTCTTAGTACAGCTGTATTCTTTCGTCACAAGTGTCAACTGTTTGATGTGTCTGACCAAATTATCAATTATAGTGATGATAAAGTGCTTATCTTACAGTGAAATAAGTGCAAATTTGTGTTCTTTATTTTCTGTTATTTTTCACTTTTTTTATTTAGTCTTGGAAAACATGTCAATCAATGGGAGAACATGTTGTTTTCCTTGTTATATTTGACACTTGAGACGTCGTGTATAATTGGTCCATTTCTCTGCTGCCACCTATTGTACTTGATAATCTATTTGGTATCCCCTAAGTTTGTGTGACTTTAACTGTACTGGAGTGTAGGTAGAGGGCCCGCTAGGCAAACCTCCGTATGAGAAACCAAGTATTGCTAAGGGTGTTACTAACTTTGTTCTTCATAGGTTCACACACCTTCCTCCAAAGGTAGGGGTTACTCAGGGGCGTATACAGGAATTTTTTAGGGGGGGGGGGTCGAATGTTATGGGTTTAACCTTCTATAGACAAATACAATTTTTTAATTTTTAATTTTTTACTTAATGTAATATAAAACAAAATAAAAATGTGGTTATCTTGAAAATTATGCCAATTATTTCATCAATCGATCGATCCATTAATAAATCAGTCAATACATCACTTATTTCATCAACCAAGATCGACGATCCACCTATCAATCATTCAATCTATCAATCTATCTATTAATCTATCTATCAATCTATCCATCAATCTATCTATCTATCAATCTATCTATTAATCAATCTATCAATCTATCAATTTATCTTTCAATTTATCTATATCTATCAATCTAAATATCAATCTATCTATCAATCTACCTATCAATCTATCTATCAATCTATCTATCAATCTATCTATCAATATATCTATCAATCTATCTATCAATCTATCTATCAATCTATCTATCAATATATCTATCAATCTATCTATCAATCTATCTATAAATCTATCTATCAATCTATCTATCTATCAATCTATCTGTCAATCTACCTATCAATCTACCTATCAATCTACCTATCTATCTATCAATCTATCTATCTATCTATCTTTCTATCTATCTATCTATCAATCTATCTATCAATCTATCTATCAATCTACCTATCAATCTATCTATCAATCTATCTATCAATCTACCTATCAATCTATCTATCGATTTATTAACCTATCTGTCAATCAATCAATCATGTTTTGTCTAGGAATGGCAGATGATGTATGATCTAGCAAAGATGTTCCTTCACTGCCTGAACCACTGGAAGCTCGAGACTCCCACCGCCAGAAAGCAGCACATGTCCCAGGAGGAACTCTCAGCTTACAAGGTTGGAGCTTGCCCTTGACCTCAGGGGTTGGTGCAAATATTTTTTGGCTATAGGGTCGGAATAATTTTGATATCTCCCCCTGAGTTTTAATAAATGAAAAGTAAGCTTTTATAATACATAATGATTCTATAGAGTTTTGATACCCTTAAAAATTTGCATACTCCTTGTGCTTTTTAGCATAAATATATACCATATTTAGTCATTTTTGTGTATTGGCTTAGTCAATGGTTAAGAGAAATAAGACTTAGTTTCTAATTCGAGGACAATCGCTAGTTGATGAGAAAATGTCTTTTTAATCCATACTCAGTTGGTCGTCAAGTTTGTAGATTTTACCATTTAATTGTATGCGCTAAATGATATTTGTTCGTTGGGACAGGCAACTCTTTTCATTTTGTTTTCATACTTCCCCCCTAAAATTTATTTGTTTTCCCCTGAACATATTTTGGAATATTTACAATTCAGCGAATAAAAAAGGGGAAGATAGGAAATTAATGATTTTTAAAGAAAATATACACCCCTGAGTTAGAAATAGGAAATTTAGGATTTTTTATAGAAAATAAACACCCCTCAGTTAGAAATAGGAAATTAATGTTTTATATAGAAAATATACACCCCTGAGTTAGAAACAGGAAATTAATGTTTTATATAGAAAATAAACACCCCTGAGTTAGAAATAGGAAATTAATGATTTTTTAAGAAAATATACACCCCTGAGTTAGAAAAAGGAAATTAATTGATTTTTCAAGAAAATATATACCCCTGAGTTAGAAACAGGAAATTAATGTTTTATATAGAAAATAAACACCTTTGAGTTAGAAATAGGAAATTAATGATTTTTCAAGAAAATATACACCCCTGAGTTAGAAATAGGAAATTAATTGATTTTTCAAGAAAATATACACCCCTGAGGTAGAACTCTGCCTTGTATTGATATTGTTTAGGTAAACTACACCCGTTGGTTGTGTTTCTGTCATGTTCCTGCATTTTGTGATTCTCTTCCACACTTTGATACAACGCTTATCTTCGGCCGGACATTCATCAAATCCGTCTTCCTCACCATGAGGAAACAACTGCTAGACAAATTCAAGGAAACTAACTCTCAAATAAGAACTCAATCTATATATTACTTCTCTTGTCTGTCTGTTTCTTTGTAACCGATAAACTTCAAAACGGCTGAACTGATCGGGCCCAAATTTTGTGTGGGACCTCACATGATTTGCGATTATTTAATTTTATTTATTTTATAAAGTGGAGAAAATATGTGGAGTGAAAACTTGAAAAGGTTTATTGTACTGGGTGTCCCAATATTAATAAAGTGAAGACTTTTATATCGTCTTCGATCCATTCTGAATTTTGTTAAGAATACAATTATTGCAGTATTCCAGTTTAAACATACAATATCGTAAACGCCAGGTCTTGAGATTTCCAAAATGTGGTCTACCATTTTTGTATCTTCAAAATTGAAGGAGATATTGCAAAAATTTGTACAAATTTTAATTTTATTATCTAAAATCTTCGTCAATTTTTAAGACACAAGAAAGGTAGACCACTTAATGAAAAGCTCGTAACCCTCGTTACGCTTTCTTTGCCATGCATTAACCATCAGAAATCAAAGACGTCTCTGAATTCCCATATTTATTAGGACACCCTGTATAGTGAGACCCATGGAAAAAGGAAGACGACTGATAGACTCAACTTAACATTTTAAATAGTCCCATGAAATTGAAACACTCTTATCAAGTTGATTGATTTGAGCTACGGGTAAAACTAATTGCTTAAATATAATCAAAAATACATAAAAGTTCCTTTCTATTCCATAGTTTTATTGGTCCCATTGCAATATTTTGAGAGTTATGATTTGAAGGCTGAGAAGGATAAAATGCCTCCAGAGAAAAGAACTTTGGTTCTCACACACTTCCCTAGATTTCTTACTCTTCTAGAGGAGGAGATATATAATCCTAGTAGGTTTCATTCATTCATTAATCCTTTCATCCTTTCATTTATTTGTCCTTTCGTTATTTTATTCCATTCTTTTCACTTGCTTTATTGTCTGCATTTATTTTATGCTGATTCGCTTCGTCTATATAATTTTCTTAATTCTGTAAATCGCTTAATTAATATCCTTCGTGTCATAACCTTCATTATTTTCTTCTTTCTTCATTCAGTTTCTGTGTTTTTTTCTTTTTCATTGGCTTCATTTGTTTCATTTTTTATATTTTATTCCCTCTTTCACTAGTTTCATTTTGTTTCATTGGATTTTATTATTTCATTTGTTTCATTACCTTCATTACCTTCATGATTTTCTTCTTGTTTCAGTCCGTTTCTGTTTTATTTTTGTTTTATTTGTTTCATTTGCTTCATTTGTCTCATTTGCTTCATTTGTCTCAATTGCTTCATTTGCTTCATTTACTTCATTTGCTTCTTTGTTTCATTCTTTTCTTTTTTCATTTGGTTTTTTCGCTTCATTTGTTATATTTTTTTATTTGTGTCATTTGTTTTATTCAACGTTTTTATTCAGTGCGTTTTCACATTTCACTAATCACCATTAGAATTACGTTTTTAATTTTTTAGATTTTACTCTCCGCGATGTTTGAATTTATTTTTTAAAATTAAAACTTTAGGCTCTCCGATCTGGGATCCTGAATTTAACGGTAAAACCCCCGCCCATGTTATCGCCGCCGCCCAGGCCCAAGCCGAGGTTTCTACTGCCGCCGCCGCTCTTGGGAAAAAGAGGCCGCACGACGATGACAGCAAGGAGCCGGAAGCGAAACGGCGACGATCAGAGGACGAGAATTTGGACGAGGCCGTCGGTGAGATTGTGTCGATCATCGAAGACTCGAAAAGGATGCTTGGTCCACAATCCATGTTTCCAGAACATGCTCCCAGGTAAATCCTTAGATACACAGTAACCATTTTGCAGCAAAAACTTTGTTGCAGAAGAAATAAAGGAGGATGGGGTGACATTTTTGTCCTTTTTATCCGGGTTCTATTTCTGAAGTACATAGTATTCAAATATATAATTATATTAACTATACCATATTAGCTGGCATACTAGGCGTTGCCTAGGTTAAAGAATAACATTTTAAAGCCTATATAATCTCCCATGGGTTGCCTTAAAATATTCAGTCTATTTGGGTCACCCGTTTGGCCAGCTATAAAAAGTAATAGTGGTCTTTTTCTTCAGATTATTCAAAGGGTGTTTGGTTTATTTGTGAATGGATCGAATGCTTGGTCGATTTATTGATTGATTGATTGATTGATTGATTGATTGATTGATTGATTGATTGATGTTTAAATCTTTCGTTAAAGAGACGAAGCAGCTAAAATAGAAGAGAAGAAAGGTCTGATAGAATTCCACTGTGTTGCGAACAGTTTGACAGAGAAGGTTCCTAAACAGACCATGCTCTGGCTGATAGCTCTACAGAATGTGTTTTCTCATCAGCTACCCAGGTATATCTATCTATCTTTCTATCTATCTAATTATCTGGCTGATAGCTTTACGGAATGTGTTTTCTCATCAGCTACCCATGTACATCTATCTATCTATCTATGTATCAATCTATCTATGTATCAATCTATCTATTTATCTATCTATTTATCTATCTATCTATCTATCTATCTATCTATCTATCTATCTATCTAAATATCTGGCTGATAGTTTACAGAATGTGTTTTCTCATCAGCTACCCAGGTATAGTTATCTATCTATCTATCTATCTGTCTATTTATCTATCTATCTATCTATTTATCTATCTATCTATCTTTTTATCTATCTTTATATCTATCTATCTTTTCCACTATTTTTCTATCTATTTATCTTCAATGTATTCTAGGATGCCTAAGGAGTATATAACGAGGCTTGTCTTCGATCCTAAACATAAAACCTTGGCTCTAGTTAAGAATGGGAAACCCATCGGAGGAATATGCTTTAGGATGTTCCCATCACAAGGTTAGTTCCCATCATAAGGTAAGTTCCCATCACAAGGTTATTTTTCCAACACAAGTCTAGTTTCCATTACAAGTTTAGTTCCCATCACAAGGTTAATTCCCATCAAAAGTTTAGTTACTATAACAATGCTAGTTCCCATCACAAGGTTAATTCCCATCAACAGTTTAGTTACAATAACAATGCTAGTTCCAATCACAAGGTTAATTCCCATCAAAAGTTTAGTTCCCATAACAATGCTAGTTCCCATCACAAGGTTAGTTCCCATCACAAGGCTAGTTCCCATCCCAAATTTGTATCCAATCACAATTAGAAATTCTGAAGAAAAAAAACGTAATTTTACATTCAACGTTTCAGGGTTTTCTGAGATAGTGTTCTGTGCTGTGACGAGTAATGAACAGGTTAAAGGATATGGAACACATCTCATGAACCATCTTAAGGATTACCATATTAGGTGACAATTTATAGATTTTTTAAATAAGTGATTTATTTATTTATTTGTTGATCGATTTATTGATTTCTTAATTAAACTAGCTGAAGTGCCCGGCGATTCTCGTTAAATCAAGAACACACTTAAAAAAATTATATGGATAAAACATTGTTAGATTTTCTGATAAAAGGAATTGTAAGCGTAATTTTAAATGGCCCTTCATGCAAAGATAGCAATGCCCGATTCACAACAGTAGCCTTTAAACCTTCATCTCATCAACGTGGAAGATATTGTCGTTTTTCTAGGTTTAAAAGGGTTAAATTTTTGTTATGTTTCTTACAGTAGAAAATATCTTACAGAAGAAATTATTAAAATACTTGATCAGACAAAGCTTTTAGAGGTACAGTTGTGAATCAGGCATTACCATGAGGGTCACTTTTAACAATGCTTTCAGTTTCATTAGAAACCAATTTATTTGATTGATAGAATAATTATTTAATTGTAACTAATGCATAGAAACGGCATACTACACTTCTTGACGTTTGCTGATGAGTTTGCTGTTGGATATTTCAAGAAGCAAGGATTTAGTAAGGAACTCAAACTCCCTAAATCTGTGTACGGTGGATATATCAAGGTAAGGTTAAAAAACGTATTTTTCAAAAATTTTGTTTGTCTTAATTGATAAAAATATTTGCGATGATCGTGAATATTTTTTATTTTTGGAAAAATATATGATTATAAAAAGTACTTACGTGGACGGAATATTGATAGTTATAGACAANTATTTGAGAATTGATTATCAGTTATAAAACTAAATATTTGTTCTAGAATTGATTATTTGTTTCATTAAAATTGATGATTGATTTGATTGATTAATTGATCAGGGAGGATTTCTGATCCCAGACTGGGAATCTATCCAAGTTCTTCAACCTGATGATCTAGGAACTTAGAAGCAAATCATTAACAACAGAACCTATTACTTGCCTAAAACTCTAATATCTAATTCCTTCACATTCGCAACCTGATGTCCCAAACTTTCCCAAAATCTTTTAAACCTTGAAAAACGACCATATCTTTTACATTGTTATTCAGATAAAGGTCTCCAGGGTAACGTTTCAAAGGGGGGGGGGGTCACTTATGCTTATAAGCCTTTTTAACTAAATTAAATAATTTGTTTGATCTAAAATTTAACCCATTTAGATATGTTCCAAATTTATTTTAAAGCACTAAAATTTTTCTTTTCTTGTTGTTGTATGTAAACCTCTAATTTTAGAATTTGTTCATTTAATTGTCAAGTTTGGTAACGATAAAATATTTCAGATACAATGTGCAAGGACTGTGTGAAACGACCCTTTCCAGACAGGGGTAGGTAGGAATTTCAGAAATTGAGTTTTGTAAAATAAAAAAACGTATTAATTAATTTTTTCAGTTTCAATTTTTGAAAAAGAAATTTTAAAATTATTATTTAAAAACGGCGTTTTTCTTCAGGGCTGGATCAGCCCTGAAGAAAAGTGGATCCGGATACTGGTCATTTTTTATAAGATTTCATGAATTTTGGAGTAAAAGAAGTAGTTTCAAGTTTTTGTTCTTTTTTGTCTTAGTTCAATGCTAAAACTTTTCAGAGAAGGACATTTTAATAGAGAGTCTTCTTCAACAGTTAAAATTTGAATTTTGAGAACAAAATTTTTTTTTTTTACAGTTTTTGGTTGATATTTTGTGCCATGGATCCGGATTCGGATCCTGGAATCCGGATCCAGGAAGCCAAAATGTTGCAGATTCTACGGATCCGAATCCTGATGACTGCTTATTAGGATTAAAGACAGAAATATAAGTTTATAAATGATAATTCAATTCATTCTAGTTTTTGTTTGGAGAATGGTGCTTACCTTGTTAACCTACAGAACTGCTCTAAATGCTTGAAATTAGATCCAGGTTAAACAGAATGATTAAATTCTTATATATCCCTGTTATTTGGATTTTTTTTTACTTGATAAACTTGTGATTTAAATAGACTGTATTGTAAGCGTAATTACAGGTGACCCGTTGTGCAAAGATGGCTATGCACGATTTTCAACAGCCTAATAGCTTTGTCTGAAATCAATATTGTTTGTTTATAAAATCTGTTTATTTTCATTTGTGGTTTCTTTGCAAAAGTAACCCGCGCAATTCTTGCTTATGATAAACAATGGAGAAATTCATAGAAATAAACACTTTTCTAGTCAGAAAAACGACGTTATCTTTCACATTTTTGATCAGGTAAAGGTCTTAAGCCTTAAGGGTACCGTTCTAAATCGGGTATGCTATCTTTCCATGGGGGGTCACTTGAAATACGCTTTACAGTCCAAGATTTTTCTTCTCCACTCAACGTTATCATTTTAGTCGTTAAAATTTGAAAACCTCATTTAGCCACTAGTTGGTAACTTTGCTCTTTAAGGAGTTAATGATTAGAAAGCAAAAATCTAAGTGATCTTGATGATTTTATAAAAAAAATGTCAAATATTTTTTTTTCTGTATTAAAGAAAACTTTAGAACTGGTGCAAGGTGGATTTGAGCATTTTTATCAATAACGTGTCAAATAGTTTCACCCATAGTGATCCTCAATTTATAAGTTATTGCAGTAAATGTCAAGTTTAATCAATGAAGCTAAGCTTTATCCTCTGAAATGTTTTGACCTCTGACTGATTCAGGATTGGAAAACTATGGAAGATCAGTTGGTGAAGAGGATGAAAGAGAAGATATAGAGTACAATCATATTTGTAAGCAATGCAATCATGTGATTTCTCAACATAAGGTTAGAATTGTGTACTTTTTAATTTTTATATTATTTAGCGTTAGCCTTGAGTGATTGATCTTGATATGCAATGCGGGGACTTCTTAATTATATATATTTAATGGTATATTATGCTTAAGAAGAAAATGTAATAATCAAAATTATTGTTATAATATTAAAAGAAAAACCGTGGCATAATTTTGATTATTCACCGAAGATTTGCCGAGGATTCTATATCTGTCCAACCATATGATCCAAGGAAGGCGTCGGCAAGCTTTCATAGAGAAAGCTGAAAGCAAATATAACTTACAGGGAATTTAAGCGTAATTTTAAGTGACCCTCTATGCAGAAATGGGAATGTTCGATTAACAGTGAGGTACTTTCTCAAATCAAGTATAAATTATATGTACATTTTTGATTAGATTAAGGTTTCAAGGGTACCATTGTAAATCTGACATTGTCATGTCATGAAGGGTCACTTGAAATAACATTTACAGTCCCTTTCAGATAACCTTACATTTATTGACTAGTATTTTCTCTTATTTGATTAGAAAGTTAATCCTTAATGCTGTTGAAATTTCAAATGAAGAGCCACTGTGTCATGATTTTCATAAAATTTTTCAAATATGATTTTCAACATTTGTTTATAATTAGGAAATCTGTGATATTTGTATAGGAAGACGTAAATTTTATTTTAAAAATGCAAATGCTTAATATTGTGAAAAAGAAATTAAATTTTCATTTTGTTTTTTTCACTGAAAGCTTCAATTTTTCTCTTCCCTGGAAACATTCTCTTCTTTGCACCATTAAATTTCTCATCATGATCAATAGTACATTTATTCTGTTTAAGACTTCTTCCTAATCTTTTTACACTTTGATGTTTATTTAGATTTAATTTGCATTAATTGCTTGAAATCAATTTCCCCGGTTTATAATTTTTTTTTTCTATAAACTTTGCCTAACAGAAGAGCGGAATGGCAGGGACTTAAATGAAAATAAAATTTAATATTTTTTACAGAAAGTGACAAAATGGAGACAGGCTTCCGAATCCGGTTGGATCTGTCGGATTTCATCCGGGTATTTCAATTTTATTTAATTTAAAGTGATAACTAGAAAACTCTGAAATATGAAGACGACTTTGCAGCATTATTTAGGTGTATTTTATATGTTGTTTCTAACATCTAGTTTTAAACTGGACACTTATTTAATTACAATTTAAGTGAAATGGGTCTTGTACACAAAAAATTACTTACTTCAGTTGGAAACTTTAGGAGCCTATCAAATTGTTATTTATAGATCTACAAGCAAGTCTGTAGACCCTTATACAAAATTGTGCAAACGAAGATTCTTATTTCTACCTAGTTACTCACTCCAGTTGGAAACTTTAGGAGTCTATCAAATTGTTATTTGTAGAGCTACAAGCCTAAAATTGGCTTATTGAATTGGAAATTGTACGTCGTATTTAAAAGTGGTCTCAATCTTGAAAATCAGATTACAAAAAAGTTTTTAGACCCTTATTCCCTGTTTTTTAGACACCCCGTAAATTTCAACCTTGATATAGTATTTGTCATCTCAAATTAGCCGTGTTGAGTGTGGAAATACGACGTCTCCAACTTTATTTTATTTAATTGATATATGTGTTTAGAATGTTGGTATGCTAAGAGTTATGTTTCTACCCAAGGCGAAGATATTCACTGTATCCGACTTGGCGGATAAAATTCGGTATTTAATTTAGAAATTCAGGGGAAATATATTTGAAAAAAATCATCTCCCTTTCAAAAATGTTTTTAGTTTCCGTGGGTAGGGACTGTTGAGTGAGTAAGTTTTTACAAAAATTTTTGTGAGACGGTTTTTTTCATTGGTAGAATGTCTCACAAACCATAAAATATTTAATTTGATCATAGCAAAAATAATTTTTGAATATTTGTGAAATTTATTGTTTTAGTGAGGAGTATAATGAGTGTACAGAAGAAACCACAGTTCAACTTTTCATGGAGGAATTAACCAAACCAAACCAGAAACAAACTTTTCGTTTTTATCAACCGAATTTAAGACGGGGATGTGTATTTTGTTGTTGAAAAAATTGCACCTACTCATCCTCTTAAAAAATCATCCCCCAGAAGTTGTGATGATTGCGCTGAAATTTGTAATGCTTTTTTCGCTGAATTTTGGAAAAGTATCATAAAGGCCGAAAAAAACTTACCTTGTAATGTTCAATTTTTCATTTTCCGCATAATTAATTAAAAATCAATCCCGGGGTTACCCCTGATTTCAGATGAATATTCTTGAACCTTTTTCTATTTTATAAATAAACTATAATTTTTGTCTTGTCTTTGTAAATCCATAATTTATAAAAAGTAATTTATTTAAACCTATTATAGATGATTATATAAAAGCCTATTATGCAAACTTTTGAAATAAAGGGCGATATTAACCAATAATTTCTAAGAAATTCTGACTAAATGAGATCTTTATCTTTTATTTCATTCGTTATAAAATCAAAGATGTTATTTGAGAATTGATTATCAGTTATAAAACTAAATATTTGTTCTAGAATTGATTTTTTGTTTCATTAAAATTGATGATTGATTTGATTGATTAATTGATCAGGGAGGATTTCTGATCCCAGACTGGGAATCTATCCAAGTTCTTCAACCTGATGATCTAGGAACTTAGAAGCAAATCATTAACAACAGAACCTATTACTTGCCTCAAACTCTAATATCTAATTCCTTTACATTCGCAACCTGATGTCCCAAACTTTCCCAAACAGGATTAGCTAAAATTCTCAAATAATAAATGCTTACACCAGCAATCATCAGGTTTCAATGATATAAAGATTAGAGGATTGGAGTTTATGGAGATTAATCACTTAAAGTGTTGAAAAAATCTCTTAAACAGAAGCAGATAAATATCAAGACATAAAAATATTTATGAAGTGAGACAAATCATTAGAAAATGATAAATTAGAAGAAATCAAAAGAAAATCTTAAAGAAAAGAAATATTTAACAATTGAAAATCTGTTATCAATTAAAAAAATTTTAAATCATTTATTACACAAATAGTAAATTTATTAAATAGAAATGAAGTAAAAGTCGTTAACAATTGAAAACAAGTTATTTACAAATGAAACAAGCCACTGACAATCCAAATCTGTGTCCGAATTTAATGAATTTAGACCGCGTCTAAAATCCCCCCAAAACCGGTTTCAATTGAGCTCCGGCTTAAATCTTGAAAAATTTAATACAAATTTAAGTGGAACCAACAAAATTTGAGCCGTGGCTTAAATTTAAACCGCGGTATAAATTCTTTAAATTCGGCCTCTAAATCAGTAACAATTAATAATAGTTTTAACCAAGAAATTTCATTTGAACTTCTAGTGAAATTGTTTCTTTGACAGTCAAAGTTGCTTTGGCAAAGAAAACAGAGAAAAGAAAACGGAAGATTGATGAACCAGAGAAAATGTGAGTGTATTACCTCTTTCTTAACCCCCCCTCCCTCCCTCCTTTCAAACTTCCTATTTTAGAGATCTCCAGACAGTTATTCTTCTAAATATTTTTGACATTTTGTTAATTTTCAAATTGCATTGTGATGTTTTTAATTGCCATATTTCTATTGTGTAAAATAAATAATTGAAATAATTTATATTTGCCCTGTTGAGTTTTTTTTTATGAATGAAGCAAATGTTTTATTCATTTTCGATTTCGATTAATTATTTTCGAGCAGGAGGGGTATTTTTTTATGAATCAATGTTATTTTTTTTGTTGCGCAGAATGAATTCTGTAGTACTGCTTCATTTTGTCATGTTTTAGATCTAGTCAACACAAGAAGAAGCTTAAAGCCACCAACAATGTTACTCTGGCACCTCCTGTATCTCGACCTAATAAAGTTTCCTCAAGTTCAGATAGCTCAGCATCATCTGAGGAAGAAGCACCGAAAAATCCTGCCAAAGCAATGAAAAATGTTTCCTCAGTTTCTAAGTCAGCTCCTCCTCCTGCCAGTTCCTCTGATTCAAGCGAAGATAGCTCAAGCTCTTCTGAATCTTCAGTTCCAACTAAATCAACCACTACTACTCAAGCTTCAGGGACGGAATTTAATGATTGGGGAGGTCGCTTAACCGCCGGTTCAAAATCTTTAATAACCGATTTAAATTTTCATGAATCTTTAACTTTTAATCGGGGATTCAAGATTTGAACCGGCGCGGTGGTAGGTAGTTTAGCAACCTAGCTTAAATTCATAAAATTCGGTCACAGGATCCAGAAATGGTGTAAGAAGTACACCAGCAGCAGCAGGAGTCAAAAAAACTACCACAGCTGCTGCAGACAAATCAGATAATAGTGATAGTGACAGTGACGGTGACCGTGAAGCCTCCAAACCAAAGTCCAACAACTTTAAAACTCCGAAAGTTCAGAAGAAAGAATCCTCCAGTGATTCTTCAGATGAATCCACTGATGAAGATAATCAGAAGAAATCAAAAACTGGATCCTACACTCCGACCATTTTTGAAGGATTTCCTAAATCATCCACTCCCTCTCTAACTCCGGCTGCTGATTGCACCAACACTGCAGAAAGTACTCCAGTAGGAGACAAGAAGACTCCTAAGAGAAAGAGGAAAAGAAAGAATAAAAACAAGAACAAGCTTCCAGCGTCTGAGATCGTAAATTTTGATCCTGTCCAACCAAATATATCATGTTCCAGGTAGTTTTTTTTATCCTTAAACATTGTATAAACATAAATACTTAAATACAAACTAGTTAAAGTGCCAGGCTTTGCCTGTGGAATTTTTTCAAATTGAACTTTAAAAAGAAAATTAAATATTTGAAAAAAATCGAATTTTTGAAGAAAAAAGTAATTTTTTTTAACCTATGTTACCCTCGGGGTACTTAAGGGTTTTAGCCAATTTGGTTCAGCCGTTTGGTCAGCTATAGGTAACATATATACATTACAAACAAATATACATGAGCGAAGAGCTTTATTATATAGATATATATACACGAGCGAAAAGCTTTATTATTTAGAATTACCCATCCACTGCACTGATTGTTATTGTTCAGTTCTACAACTGTTACTGCTGTTGCTAAATCAGAGGAGTACTCAGCAGATGATATACAGGCCCTATATAGACTTTCTAAACCAGCGCAAATAGGAAAGGTAAGTCATTTTTAATCTTAAGACGGTGCAATTTACAATTTACATCAAATCTGGTAAAACACAGATTGTTTCTTTACGATAACCTAACTCTTGTCACAGTCTTTTGAGGTACAGACTAAAACAGAGTAAACAAAAATTTGCTATCTCTCTTCTCTCTCTTCTACGAAGCAGTGCTTAGGATCCATTCAATTTTGATGCGGATCCGGATCCGGATCTAGGTAATTTCTTTAAGATTAACTGATNTTTTTTTTTCGCTTATTTTTATCCTAAAACTTGATGAACCATTAATGAATGAGGAAAATTTTAATAATCTCTCTTTTTTCAAAAGTTCAGATTTGGGGTTTAGGAGTAAAAAAATATTTTTTTTTTTCAGTTTTTGGTTGATATTTTACCTCTTGGATCCGGATCCGTGGGTCCGCATATTTTTGCGGATCCGGATCCAGAAAGCTAAAATCTTGCGGATCTAACGGATCCGGATCCGGATCCTAAGCACTGCTACGAAGTCCTTAAATTCAAATTAAAAAGTCTGTAAGCGTAATTTCATGCAAATGCAATATTCACAACGTTGCCCATGAATCCTTTATCTGATTCATGATAACGTAGTCAATGTTGTCTTTTTTCCTAGTTTAAAATGGTTTAATTCTGATAATTCTTGTATGTTTTCCTGTAGTAGAATCACCCAAGACACTTTTTTGTTGTAGAGAACCAACAATTGAAAACAATAATTTTTTAAGTCATAAACATTGATATCTAATTCATGCATGATAAGACAAAGCTTTAAAGAGTACTGCTGTGAAGCAGACATTCTTTGCATGGAAGGTTACTTAAAACAACTCTTCCCTTCAACCACACATTTCAGAGTCTGTTTTATACGTTTAATTTATTAATTAGCAATTGGATTTTATTTTAAACTAAGCGTCCATATATGATCATTTATGCACTACAAGTGTTCACTACAATATGACCTCCAATGCGCAAGTAAGGGGGGAAGTTGCATATTATAAAAAGGTCATCGACATTAATTTTACGTAGGTGCTTAGTAGTAAAGAGAAGGAGAACAAGGTGAATAATGATAAAAAGAAACTTTATTTATTTATTATTTATTTATAACTCTTATCTTTATGTTAAAATTATTTTTCTTGCTTTATTTTACATTGTTATTTTTTATGCTTTGAGTAAGTAGATTTTTCTATGTCTTTTAAGTGTCGTTATCTCTGAAATGTCCGATATATAAAATTAAACCATTATTATCCAAGGTGACAATGAACGGGAATAAAAAATCCGCCACACAGTTTATGCCTAGGGTTCTTAACATTCAGGTAATCGTGGAATTTAAAACTTCAGTTTCTTAAAATTGGACTATCAAAGTAATTTTATGTGACCCTCTATTGAAGCATAAATGATTGAGATATCCTTGGTTTTCTATCTGAAAATGTATCTTTTTCTCTTTACAGTGGCTTAATTAAAAAATTTATCTCTTTCTTAAATAGATAGGATCACGACGATATATTCCTCATGAATTAAAGGGAAAGCTGGGGGTGTTCTGGCCCACAGTCGACTTCACAGTTTACCCATCAGTACTTCCCCTTGCGATACGCATTCTATACACGCCTGGGGTTATCTGTTAAATCCGCCCAGGTTTTGTTCTATTAATTGTTCCTGGATGCAGGCGAACCAGGGTGAAATGTTTCCAGGAACCTGAGTTGACATCCTCATCCCACCTGTCCGCCCCCCCCCCCCTATTTTAAACCTGGGGTTTCTCAGGGACAGTATTTAATCTTTGGTCTAAATCACATTCAAAGGCAATGTGATAGCAATTTTGATTCATTTCATTCTTTCTTGATTTATACAATTGATAACCACATTAAAGCTATTCTCTAAATACTATGTTAAAATCCCATCTGTATCATTCATTATCCCTCTTAAATACCGGGCTTCTCTCAAAATTAGATTATTAATTATATTTTAAAAATTTTCTAAAATAATCTTCAAAGAGCGATTCTCTGCACAACTAAATAATAAGATCTAAGTTAAGAGATAAGAAAAATCCCATGTGACTTATTTTGAGATTCTGAAAGAGATCATCAAGACAAACATTTTGCGATATGTCAGCACTTTTTCTGCAATTCGCATAAGTCTAAATATTTCTTGCACTGTTTTAGCTAAGGATATAATTATTGATTTTTACTTTTTACTGAAGACCTTTTCTCTTATTCTTTATCCTGAACCTTTCTATACCCCTTACTCTAGACCTTTCCCCTGAACCTTTCTATACCCCTTACAGGCAATGGATAAAGCAAAAAATGTTAAGTAAAATATAAGATAAGACTTATATTAAAGTTAATGGAAATGGCAATAATTGGAAGTAAAGTAAAAAAAAGAATGGTTTTGGGTAAAGAAAAAGTAAAAATAAAGAGTGAGAGATATGTAAGTGTTTAAAGTAAAGAATAAGTAACGGTTTAGAGAGGAAAGGATAAGGAAAGGTTAAGGAAATATTTTGAGTAAAGTTTAAGTAAAAATTTAGAAGTATAAGAAATATAAGGGTTTAGAGAGGAAAGTATAAGGAAATGTTTTGAGTAAAGTTTAAGGAAAAAATTAGAAGTATAAGAAATAGAAGGGTTTAGAGTAAAGATAAGGAAAGTTTTAGAATAAAAGTTAAAGAAAGTTTTAAAGTAAAGTATAAGGAAGGTTTAGAGTAAAGGATAAGAAAGGTTGAGGTCAAGGATAGAGCATGTTTATGGTAAGGAAAGGAAGGTTTGGGAGAAAAAGAAAAAGAAGTGTTTTGTAAAAGGGGAAATAACCAAGAGGAAATATAACTTCACAGTACTTTTCTTTAAACCTTTTCTTTTTCTTAAATTTAAATATGCCTTATCATTTTCTCTAAACCCATCCTCATCCTTCACTCTAAACTCTTCCTAATCATCTACTCTTAACCTTTTTATCCTTCCTCTAAACCTTTCCATATCTTTTACTCCTACTGCTTTCTTTAACCTCTACCCCTGAACCTTTGATTATCCTTCACTCCTACACGTACCCTTATCCTTTACTCTAAACAGTTCTACATCTTTTACTCTTGACCTATCCTTTTCTATTCTAAACCCAGTCTCATCCTTGGTTTATTAGTAAAGGTTAGATAAAGGTTTAGTTTTAAGAGAATGGAAAGGACTAGAGTAATGAATAAAGGTAAAGGTCTATGGTTTAGAGTAAAGGGTATGGAAAGGCCGGACTAGAGTAAAGGATAAGGAAAGGACTAGTAGAGTAAAGGATAAGGAAAAGGTCTAGAGTAAAGGGTATCAAAAGGTTTAAAGTAAAGGAAACGAAGAAAGGTTTATAGCAAATTATAAGGGGAAAGGACTATAGTAAATGATTAGGGGAAAGGTCTATAGTAAATGATAAGGGGTTCACATTCTAGGGTTAAGGATAAGGAAAGGTTTAGACTAAAGGATTAGGGAAAAAGTCTATAGTAAATGATAAGGGTTATGGTCTTGAGTATGGGGTATGTAAAGGATTAGAATATAACACAGGGAAAGGTTTGGAACAATGGGTAAACAAAAGCTCTGGGATTTTTAGCAGATCTTCTCTGTAAGGAAAAAAACTGTAAATCTCCAGTACATATATTCAATTGCACCATTAGGCCTGTGCATGTGAAATAGAGGTCAAAAGAAAAAAAACATTTTACGTCTAAATACTGGTATTTTTTCCAAAATGTTCAAATTAATTTGCTATATAAAGAGCTTAAAAATGTCAATAAAACTTACTTTGCAAATATGCGAATTGCAGAAAAATTCGACTCAGGAAAAAGTGCTGACATATGGCAACATGTTCGTCTTGATGGGCTCTTTCAGAATCTTAAAAAAGTTACATGGGATTTTTCTTATATTTTAGAGATAAGTTGTATTAAATGAAATCAATTACTGTTAACTGGTATAATGTGTGGAATGTAAAATAAAAAAGTATCTGTATTTATAAAGTAGTATCCTCTTTTAGGATGTTAGGATGTGGAATCAAAACATATAATTCCTAGACCAATTAGCAACAACTTTTAATTGGGGAACTTGGTAGAACCACGGGAATGTGGTTTGTTTAGTAAACATTTCCAAGTTGAGGGGGTAGACTTTTATTGAAAAAATCTAGGAAAAGCTGGGTTCCCTAGCTGGTAGTTTTATAAAATATTAAATATGAAGTAAACAATATGAAGTGTGATAAATATTTCCTGGAATATAATATTAAAACTATTTGGTTCCAAAAGTTTGATTTATTTGGTTCTAAAAATCAAATATTAAAGTGTGTTTTCTAGGAATTGAAAAAGGGGAGAAATATCCAGAACACGGATGTATTAACAGATATTCCATCAACACAGGAAAACTTTAAATTCAACAATTTAACTAAACCCTCAAACCCCCACCCCACCNTAATATTTCAGTCTGATTTACAGAATCTTTGTTCTTCACCTAATATTTCAGTCTGATTTACAGAATCTTTGTTCTTCACCTAATATTTCAGTCTGATTTACAGAATCTTTGTTCTTCACCTAATATTTCAGTCTGATTTACAGAATCTTTGTTCTTCACCTAATATTTCAGTCTGATTTACAGAATCTTTGTTCTTCACCTAATATTTCAGTCTGATTTACAGAAAATGATGTTTGTGTCATGTCCAGTTAATGATATTTTATTATTGATATCTTAGTCTGAGCAAAGTTGAAGCCTTTTTATCTTAAAACTTGCTGACTTTAGAATTTTGTTAATTTTATTCCTTCTCTCTGTCGAATATAAAAGTCACTTTAAAAAAATCACAATTGAAAAATATCAATTTCAGACAGAAAAACATAAATATCTGCGAGAATTAAGGATAGTCCTAATAGAATAAGAACATACCTTTTTTTATACAAATAGTGTGTACGTTCCGTGCACTGTAATGTTTATGACGTCATGGGCTACTGTGTTGAATTCAAACTATCAACATTAAAACTCTAGTTATTGAATAAATTCAATAAATTAATCATTCATAGGTGCTAAAAATGGTCGGAAATTAACGACACTGTTATAAACTTCTAAATGTTAATAAATCATTCTTAGGAAACTATGCTCTTCTGCTAAAATTGCGATTTTTTAACGCATTTCATTTGTATTAAAAATACCAAATATTTAAGAACAACCTTTGTTAAATGTCATTAAATATAGTTTTCTACTAGTTTAAAGCAGAATTTTAGGCCGGTAAAGAGAACAAGGCCCAAAAAAACTTGGCTTGAAGAGGCAAAAAAATTGCAAACCAATCATTGCAATCTGGTTTAAATTAAAGTTTATCTACTTAAAGATACTAAAGTTATGCATTTCTAACGGCAAATTACGTAAAAAAAAACACGTTTTTGGTGAAAATTATGCTTAAAAAATTCTAAAATCATTTTAAATTATAGAAAAGACGACATTCTGTGGCTTTTCAATTGAACCAATTAAGGCGTCTGGTTTTGCGTTTAAATCCCAAATTGAATATAAATGGTATATTTTTGTAAAGGTTTAAACGTTGAGTGACGTCACAACCATAATCAGCATCATGATAAGCATTAAAATGTCAAAAAAAAGAATATTTTAGCATTTAAAACTTAAATAATAAAATTTTCATATTTTAGTTAAAGCCTGAAATTTCATGTGACCTTTTAATGCAAAAATTCACAACAGTACCCTTGGAGCCTTTATCTGATCAATAATGTAGAAGATATTGTCGTTTTTATCGTGAAAAATAAGCAGTTTTCAAATTGTTAAACACAAATATCTAATTCTTACTGGATCTAAAAAAGCTGGTAAGGGTACCGTTGTGAATCGCGCATTGCCATCTTTCCGTGGAGGGTCACTTGACATTTAGCTAACAGTCCCTTTAAGATGAATAAATAGAAATGATTCCTATTTTAACGTTCATATTTTAAATATTTAAGATTTATTCTGTGACGCCATAACCTTTAAGTATATCATTAAATTTAAATCTTGAAAAATGCAGGGTTGTGTTTTTTTTCATGAAATATTGCCAAACATGATTCTCATTTTAAATTCTTAAAAACTGAATTTAAGCTTTAGCAGCAAAAATCAAAAAATCAAAATTAAAAATGAGTAAAAGATTGTAATTGTATTTGTTTACACTTAAGAATTTTTGTGTTTCTTATCTTGAGATCAACCATTGATATCAATCTTATTGATAAGTTTGTATACTCTACGATATTCCGCGATGGTCATACTCTGCAAGGATAACATGATCATGAGGATAGCATTTATCCTCATTTTTTGAAGTTCCCACTTTGGATATCAAGATCAAGCGTTTCAAGATGAAGTGCCAATTATTTATCTTTTCTGGATTATAATCAACATAATATGAAAATTATTTATAATTTTTTATTGATAAGAATAAGAGGTTAAATTCCTAAAAAATGAAATTATCTCCTTCAAATGTTTTATATTTATCTTTTCAGGATTACACTCAATACCATGCAGTGAGCTCCGGTGGACCCAGGTAAATTAGTTTGCATCAGGTCGAAACTTTTGAATTATAAATCGATTCAGAAAGCATTTATTCGTATGTTTACAAAACGACAGAAGTAGGTTAATATTTATGTTTGGGTAAAAAGTATTAAAAAGGGTGAAACAACGCCACTGAAGATGTCCATTTATGCATTTTTTCTATCCAGATAAAAAAAAAATAATATCCCAGGGGAGGGGGGATTTAATTCTCAATCCATGCCTTGGAATTTAATTTTCTTTAAAATATGATAAATACACATTTGTTGCAGAAGACCTGAGGAGTGTGGGTTTAGTGAGTGATTTTGATTTTACCCCCAATCATAAATTTTACCACTTAAGAATTATATTTTGTATTGACGTTATATCTTAAAATCTTAAATGCATGGATACATATTTTTAAGAACTAACGAGTTTTAATGCTGGGGNTTTAAGTGACAAGCATTTTGCCTTTTTTTACACATTTTAACTAAAAATTTATTTTTGAAAACAATATATACCACTAAAACAAAGCCAGTGCTGTTTAAAATCCTATTTAGAGCATCACTGTCTAAATTAAGGAACTGTAATCGTGATTTCAAGTGACCCTCGATTTATACAGTGGCATGCAGTGCTTAAGATTCGGATCCGTTTGATCCGCAAGATTTTGGCTTCTTGGATCCGGATTCGGATCCAAGGGGCAAAATATCAACCAAAAACCGCAAAAAATAGTCTACTCTCAAAACCCAAATCTGAACTTTTGTAAAAAGAGAGATTATAAAAATTTCCTGATTATTGAATGGTTCATCAAGTTTTAGCTTTAAAATAAGCGAAAAAAGAGAAAAAAAAATGAAAAATTCTGCTTTTTTAAAGAATTCAGTAAATTTTAAAGAAATAACCTGGATCCGGATCCATTTTTTCCAGTGCGGATCCTAAGCACTGGTGGCATTTCCGCTCGACAATGGTACTCTAAAATTCTAATCAAGAATAAAGGAGCTGTACATGTTTTTGTTTTTTTTTTAATTTGATTATTTTAAATTGTGTTTTTTTTTTAATAGAAATATTTGAGTAAATTGTCAGAACTAAACACTTTTTGAGTAAGATTAACGTCGATAACCTTCTCACATTACTAATCAGAAAAAGGGTTATAGGGTACCTTTGCTAATGTAGGATCACTTTAAGTTACAACAATAAACTTTAATAGTTTAAAGTGAGTTCAATTTACAGAGTGGCATGTCCGATTTACAACGGTGTTCTTAAAAGCTTTGTTTTATCAAAAACTAATGAGCTGTGTTAAGTGGTGAGTTTTAAAACAAACAATGGGATTAATTGTCAGAATTAAAATCGATCACGTTTTTAAGGGTACCTTTGTTAATTGGTCATGCCCTTTAAATAAAGATTCACTTAACGACGACGACATTCCCTTTAATGTTCAGGATGAATGATGTTATAGCGTTCAAGATGGTTGAGATGTCTAGTAATTATACTCCGGAAGTATCCGAGTATAAGGAGGGTAGAGTGGTGGATATTCAAGATAATCTGGTCACATTTAATATTGTATCACAGCAAACTTTAAAAAGGTAAGGCATATATATAATTATACGGTACCAGTACAAAAGTCGGACGCACAAACGTCGGACGCCACAAACGTCGGACAGTACAAACGTCGGACGCACTAACTTCGGACCAGTACAAACGTCGGACTAGTACAAACGTCGGACTGGTACAAACGTCGGACTGGTATAAACGTCGGACCAGTACAAACGTCGGACGGGTACATTTATAAGAAAAACCGTCGGACTTGGTAGATTTTGAATGGACCATTGTTTTAAAAAATTTCAAACTATGAATTCTACAAGATCATACAGTTTAATCCCTATATCTTTGCAACCCGATGTTGTAGATGTTTCCAAGAACAGTACGTGGACTTATTGCTATATTTCCAGAGCTTTCTTTGACTTTTTCTATTTCACGTTCTCTTTTCTTCAAAAGATCACTGTCATGTGTATGCTCTCCCAGGAAACTGATAATCTTGTCATTCTCAAGAATTGTTTTTCCTTTGAATGCATTGGTAATCGGTTTTGTTGGGTTTCTTCTTTGTAACCCTATATTCAAACTGATTTGAATCAAGTAGGTGCCGTCCCCCCTGCTTGACCTCAATATAGTTAGCAGTCTCCTCGTCCATGTATCCAGACTTTGTGAGATTATGAATTTTTAACAAAAAAAATTGGGAATTTTTTTGAGAGAAAATTGCGAATTTACAAGAATTTTAATCTGAAAATTCAAATATATTTTTTCCTCCTTAGTCCGACGTTTTTCCTTATAAATGTACCCGTCCGACGTTTGTACTGGTCCGACGTTTGTACCAGTCTGACGTTTGTACTGGTCCAATGTTTGTACTGGTCCGACGTTTATACTGGTCCGACGTTTGTAAGTCTTATGTTTGTACCGTCTGACGTTTGTGGGTCCGACGTTTGTACTGGTACCGTTTTTATATCTTCATATCACTTGCATCGACTTAAAATTCGGTGATGGTGATGAACCAAACCTCTGTAGAGAAAAAAAAAAGATAGTTGTTATTTCCACATTTTATTGAAAATATATTTCGGTCTAGGTTAACCCTCAACAGTTCTTGAGATTGTTTCTGTCATGAAGATTAAAACAATGCACGCACTGGGTATACATGGTACATACAAGGGTTATCGACCTGCCACTGAGGCAGTCTATTGTGCTCTTTAAAATTTACTCTCAAACTAAAGATTTCTAACAAGGTATTCTTTATTCTAGTTTTAGCTAGAAAATAGACAGAGACTGAAGTTTTAGAGGGTTTAGAATGAGAGATTTACAGATTCACTTAGAAAATCGAGTTTTTTAGTAGTTTAGACCAAAAAGATATAAAACGGTCTATTCACACTGGTAGCATCTTTCTGTCGTAGCGCGGTAAGGGGGGGGGGTTGGAGCTCTGGGTTCTAGTTCCGATAGTGGTCGGTGTTTATTTTAGATTTTACTCCTTAACATTTATTGGCTTTTCGGTCGAAATAACTGATTTATTTGATTTTGAGATGAGCTTCAATGTTGTTATGATTTGTAACCGTTTAAATTAAAAAATATGTCCTTTGAAAAAAGTTCACTTCAATGCAGTTTTTGAAAACAGAAAATTTTGCGCCTGTATGTGTTTGTTGAAAAAAGTTGAGAAAAAAATCCTTAGAAATAAAATGACCTAAAAATTCATTGAAAAATAACAGTCTTAAAGATATTTTACTAATATCTTTGATTGCTTGATTATAAAACATTATATTCTCCCATAATACCAGCATAAGAAATTAAATGAACAGTTATTACATTTTTAGTCAAGATGAAGAGGGGGAAAAGTAATTGCAAGTCAAGAATTAAAGAATTCGAATTTTTAAAAACTATGAATTTCAAAAATTAAATTGTCAGAAAGATTTTCTTAATGTCATAAATTCAAGAATTTAGTCATTAAATTCAAGAATTTAATAAATGTCATTAAATTCAAGAATTTAATAAATGTCATAGATTCAAATAATTTAAGAATTAAAAATAATCAGAATTTTAAAAAAATAAATATGTTAGGACCGGCAAGTTTGAGTTGAACCCTGAGGAACTCCCTTTTCAAGAACCCATCGTTCAGATCCACTGGTCTGCAGTTCTAGAACCAAGACTAGTGTTCCCATAATACAGATATACACTGTTCAATAGCTTTGTTATTATTGACCCATCATTTTTTAAAGACAAAACGTCTATGGTGAACATTGTTAAATTTTTCAGATAAAATGTCGATTGATGATCCTGAAATTGAAGCTGAGGGTTTAGATGATCCTGGAATAGTTCCTGAAACTCCTGAGCTTGATGAACCTGAATCTACTCAAGGAAATCAGCAATTAAATCTTTATTGATCAAAAGTTTAAAATACTTTAATATGATTTTATTTCTGTTATTTGTGAATACTTTTGACAAAATTTTATTTCATTCAATTTATTGATAAAGAAATGCCTTGAGCCAATTAAAATATAAATAAAAAATATAAATATAATATAAATATAATAAAAAAGCAGTGCTTAGGATCCATTTAATTTTGATGCGGATCCGGATCAGGATCCTGTATCCGCACTGGAAAAAATTGATCCGGATCCGGATCCAGGTCAAATTTTCAAATTTTTTGTTTATTTTTCTCGAATATTTTTATCCTAAAACTTGATGAACCATTAAGAAATGAGGAAATTTTTAAAATCTCTCTTTTGTCAAAAGTTCAGATTTTGGTTTTAAGAGTAAAAAAGGTTTTTTTTCAGTTTTTGGTTGATATTTTACCCCTTGGATCCGGATCCTTAGCACTGTAAAAGTTTTTCATTTAATATTTGTTTTTATGATTTAATGATCTAATATTACTAAAAGGTTATTTGTTCCATTTTCTAGATATTTAAACCAAATTAATAGATTTCTAATATCGCTTAGTATTTTCATTATCAATGTTTATAAGATTTTACAAAAAAGTTGATTTAAACGACGGACAAAGTTTAACTTTTTAGTTTCAATTTTTTTATATGATTTGCTGCGTGCAGGTGGAGATAGTATAAAAGTAGTTCCCGAATCTGAGGAACTAGTTGAAGAAGATATCCTGGAAGATGATGATAAAGAGAACGACCGAATGGAGGATGAAGATTATGAGACTGAAGAACAATCTGGAAATATTTTGTCTGATAAGACCAATACACTCAACACTCGGAAGGTAATTCAGACGTTGTTAGAATTGATCAGTGCTTACTGCTTTGCAGCCATTTCATTTTGATGCGTATACGAATCCGGATCATGGATCGGCCCTAAAAAATAATGGATTCGGTTCCAGGTCATTTAAGTTTTTTTAAGATTTACTGATTTTTTCAAAAAAAGATGATCGCGCAAATTTGTTCTTTTTATAATAAAACTTAATTAACTATTCAGAGATAAGAAAATTCTTAATAATCTCTTGTTTTTGACAGTTCAGATTTGAGTTTTAAGAGCAAAACGCTTTTGAGAAATATCTGTGAATCTGCATATTTTTGCGGATCCGGATCCGTAGCACTGGAATTGATTATTTATGTAAGGATCTTAAAGGGACTGTCGTTGTAAACTCAAGTGACCCATCATTTAAAGATGGCAAGCCCAATTACAACTGTAACTTTCAATCCTTTATCTGATCAGAAAATTAGAAGATATCGCGTCTTCTTTGCCTATTTCGTATTTAATTAATTTTAACAATTTTAACACAAATAGAAAATGATGAATATCTCATTCAAACTAAGATTTTAAGGTACTCTTGGGAATTGATGATGTCACTATTAATGGAATAAGCTTAAAATGACGCGCACAGACCCTTTAACAAATAACTTAAATAAATTAACGTATTCCAATATTCAGAAAGGAGAAGAGGAAGAAGAGAAGAGAGCTAAACTATTCAGGTTTCCCCAAGGAACTATCAAGAAACTAGTTAAACTTGATGAAGATGTTCACATGGCAAGTCAGGTACAAACAAATCATAAAGGGAGTGATCGCGAAAAATGGAATGGGGGTAAATGCTTAACCCGAATTGAATTCGTTTTTGATCGCTACTAATTTTACTTCTATCCGTTGCTTTTATAATGAGAAAATGATTTGAAACTCATTATACCTAAGAGAGCAGAACCCGTACAAATTCACGTATCAATATCGAATTCAATTCGGGATTAGTCTTTACCCGCTTCCATTTTTCGCGAACACTCCCTTGAAAGAAATTGCTCACCTATTTTAAAAGCTTAATTTTGATATTATGTACACATCTTTCTGAGGCCCAGAATAGTCATACACGTCGTTTTTATCTTTCGTGGTCAAATTTACAAGCAGATACTGATATTGCATGATGCTAAAAAAAGCTCTATTGATTTGTACTCAAAACTCGTTATTATACGGACAGGAGTTCAATCCATTTTAGAGTTATATCACTTATACAAAGTAGTAATGGCGGTTTGTTTGTTTGGATTAACGATCATAACTCATGAAATCCTGGACCAATTTGCCTCAAATTTTGATTGGGGAAATTGGTAGAACCACATGACTGTTATTAACTTAGTTCAAAAATTCTTTGTCCAATGGGAAAATTAATTTTCCAGGCAAGGCTGGGTGTCCAAGCTACTGCTTTAAGGGACTAAACACGTAATTTCAAGTGACTCCATGCAAAGATGGCAATGTCCGGTTTGCAACGTTACCCATGAAAATTAAATCTGATCAAAAATGTGGAAGATACCGTCGGTTTTCTGATTTGAAACCTGTTTATTTCTGTTTCTCTATTATTGCTTCTTATAAAGAAAGAATGCGCAAGTGACTTTCGCATAGAAACCGCAAATAAATATAAGCAGTGTAAAGAAACAAATACATTTATATCTAATTAATACTTGATCAGACAACGTTTTTAAGGGTACCGTTTAAAATCTGCCATTGCCATCCTTGTATGGAGGGCACTTGAAATTACGTATACAGTCCCATATTTTACTTTGCTGTTAAGTTCTAATAATTATTTTAGGACGCTGTATCTACGATCACGAAATATTTCAGGACTCTGTATTTATGATCTCGAAATATTTCAGGACGCTGTATTTATGATCTCGAAATAAATCAGGACGCTGTATTTATGATCTAGAAATATTTAAGGACGCTGTATTTATAATCTCGAAATATTTCAGGACGCTGTATTTATGATCTCGAAACATTTCAGGACGCTGTATTTATTATTAAAAAATAGTGTTTTAACTTCAGCAAATTGGTTTTCGTAGTTTATGGAGAATGGGAGCATTTGTCAGATAGATCACAGACTATGTCTGAGACACGCTTGGATTGAAAGATGAAGCCCTAAAATGTATCCAGAAGAAATTTCTTTGGAATGTATAATCTATCCAAAGAAATATTTCAGCACGCTGTAATTATGATCTCGAAATATTTCAGGACGCTGTATTTATGATCTCGAAATATTTCAGGACGCTGTATTTATGATCTCGAAATATTTCAGGACGCTGTATTTATGATCTCGAAAGCAACAGAACTCTTTATAGAAACCCTATCCACAGAAGCGTTCTCCTTCACGAGTAAAAACAAGAAGAAAACTATTCAGAAAAATGACGTGGACACAGCTATAGAGACAACGGAAGCATTAGCATTCTTGGACGGAGCCATGGACGATTAGATTGTTTCATTCTTAAACGGAGACAGAGAATTTCAACGGAGATTTTAAAATACTAATATCTTCTTAACTGACATGAATCACATAAAGTATTGGTTTCCCCGATATTTTGGTCATCCAAAAAGATCTTAGGGAAACCCTTCGAGTTCATGAGAAATAATTCTTGACAAATTCTTTTAACCTATAAAATATATATTAAAGGTTTCATGTACAGTTAGTAATCTCTTTCCTTAAAGTCTGCGTCATTCTTTTTTTCCCTAGGATACTAATATCAGAAACCTTTATACAAAGCGTCAGAAACCAGCAGATAATTATGTGATACCTTGATAAATCTAATACGCTTAAAGTAATATTCCTTCCATTACGCTTAAACTTGTAATCCATCAAGGTTGACCTAGAATTATCCTTTACACGTGTAATCCATTACTCTGAAATTAGAAAATAGCAATGAATTTCATTTGAGGTAGTCATCAGCTCTACTTCCCTCATCCATTTCACTAACTAGTTATCCATTACTCCTTAATGTTCATCTAAATAGTGATGAATTACTCCTTAACTAGCACTAGCAATCCATTACACTTGAGGTAATCATCTTTTTTTATTTCAACTAGTTATTCATTTCTTTCAACTACAATTCCTTTACTCTTCCTCTAGCAATCCATTACACTCTAACTATAATCCATTACTCAAGCAATTAATACATTACTGATAAGTGATAGTAATCCATTAGTCTTCAAGTAATAATCCATTTCTCCTCAACTAGTAATCTATTAATGTTCGAATAGTTGTCCTCAACTGTTGATCCATTCACTTGATACAGAGTCCATTACACTTGGATTACACTCCATTACACTTGAATAATCCATTTATTGTCTAGAACTAGTTTTGTAAATATTTGTATATTTCAGATGGAAGTATTAAGTAGAGAATGGAGTTTAATCAATGAGCTATCTCAGGTTGGGTTTCATGATGTTTCCATAAGTGGATCTGATGGCCTTTTTGCTTCTCATGGACACAGGTAGTCGGGTGTTCTAACTCATTTATTTTGTAAATATTATGAAAATTGATTTAAAATCTTCAATTTTTAACCACCCTTTTCGATTTTGAATGAAAGGAGAGTGGTATTCGGAAAGTCTACTTTACAGTGGTTACTGGTTACCAGAAAACATATGACAAATTAAAAGAAAAAACTAAGACGACAACAACGGTCATTTCGCAATTTCTAGGCTTGTAGTTGCAGCCTGCTGTCCTTTACTTCGAGATATTTTTCTACAAATTGAAGACGACATTCATGTTATTCTTCCAGATTATTCACCAACTCAAGTTCGACTTCTTGGTTAGTATTGTCAGTTCATTTAATGAATTTATTCAAATTGGTAATTGGATTGAAATTGAATGTTGAATTAAATAGTTTGTTAATTATTTGGTTCAAAATTTGCGATGTGATCCATTGAATAGTTGGTAATTAAGGGGTGTATATTATAAAGAACTAACATTTAAGGAGAAAACTGCTTTTTGTCCTTTTTTCCTAATTCAGCGAACATAAAAAAACTTTTTTGGGTAAAATTATTTTCAATAGGAGGTGGGTAATGATTTTTCAAGAAAATTTACACCACTGTGGTAATTTGTTGTAATTGAAGATCAGAGTAGTGTAGTTGTACTAAAAGAAGAGCAGAGTAGCAAAACTAATACTAATAATTGTAGTTGAGCACCTGTATATAGGAAGTATAGAAACTGCTACAGAAGATGAGCAGAGTAGAGTAGCAAAACTAATACTAAATAATTGTAGTTGAGTACCTGTATACTGGAAGTATAGGAACTGCTACAGAAGATGAGCAGAATTCTGTAGTTGAACTAATCAATATACTCTCAACAGTTACTGGCCAGCATCTTCTAAAACCGCCAGGTAGCATGCAACAAGTCAGAAATGAAAATTTATAGAGACTATTATCAAATTGTAACATACTACATTCATTTTAACTTAGACTGTCAGTTTTTTACTTAACATATTCATCCATTTAAAGAGTTTAATAACCTGATCACGAAGGTATCTTATATTTTATATAATGGTTAGTAGCGAGTTACTGAATACTAATATATGCAGCAAATTCAGCTAAGATATTTGTAATTGCGTTGTCTCGATAAAAGAAAAAAACGTACAGAGCTTTTGAGATTCAAAATTAAAAACCACGCTATTTTTCTTATTCTTTATATGAGGAAGTGTTGAAGCAATGTGCTCTGTGAAGTAAATCGAGCATGCAACTTTTTAATGGATGGTTACTTGGAGTGTGATATTAGGATTTCCAAAAAGTCTGATTTTTGGCTCAATTACAATTTTCAATAACAATACTTTTTATTTTATTAAATACTAGTGTCTTCTGCATCTTCTCCAGTTCTGCAAACCCAAGCTTCAATTCTTGCCGTTCCACCAGATCATGCTCAGCTGCCTGTTCCTGCCCGTGAGTCTGTTCCAGCTGATCTACTTGTTCCAGCTGATAATCTTGCTCCTTCTGATCCTCCTGACCCTCGTCAAAGTCAACTTCTTGAAGATAATATTCTTGAAACCAACCTGTTCGATTCTCCATCTTTACCAGGAAACCTTGTTTTTAAAAACTGTTTTATAGTAATTGTTAATTCAGACTATTTGAGAAAAAGAAGCTTTCTGAAAAATCTAATTTAAAACTACTACTAAAAACTACTTTCAAGGGATCTTAAAGAAATAAGATTTATTATATATCCATGACACAGTGTTTCAACCTGTTATGGCTAATCAGTATTCAGTATGGCTTCATTCGTAAGATTTTGTTTTGCAATTGACCGGGCTAGAACCGTGAACCATTTGATTACGATTCAAGCACTCTAATCATTTTGCCTCATGAAACCCTAATGGGTGGGTAATGCAATATATACTGTTTGTCTGGGTGTCTGTGTGTTTGTTTGTTTGTACCCAATAAACGTCTAAAGGGCTTAAATGATTGGTCCCAAACTTTTTGTGTCAACTCATTTGACCCAAGGGAAGGTCAATGGAATGTCGAATTTTGCCCGGGAAAGGTCGACACATTATTTTCGAAAATGCACCAAATTAAACAGAAAAATCTGCAAAATTATTATTTAAGATTTAGAATAAAAAGTGTCACTTGAGAATCAAAAGTTCAAAAGTAAATTTGTTATTTGTTACTATAAAATAGGCCCTTTCACCTCGAATTTAGTTTGTTTGTGGGGTTTTCCTCTAATTAAGTGAATTATTGAAACACAAACATCAAAACTGTGAGATAAAGTTTATCTTTATTGAAATATTATAAAGGGGACAACTAAAATGTATTTCTGAAGGTGCACATTCCACAGAAAATTTATTTTATGTACATTTTCTATTTAGAAAAAATATTTAAAGTTGAATTTTGAACCAACTTCGCAGATTGTTTAACCCCTTCTCGCCTTTCTCCACTCAAAGTGTAAAATGTTCCAAACTTGATAGAACTTTAAACAAATTCTTTCAAGAGAAATTGAATTTAGAATTAATTAATGTCACTTGCACAATTAGAAAATTAGTTTTTTAGAGTGAATAGAGGGGGGATTGGGGTGGGTTAGATAATGGACATAGTTGGGTTGGGAAACAAAAGGTTTAAAAAACATGTGTTACTCAAACCTCCCGATGGCGGTTTGGGTCCTCCAAACTGAGGGAGCTTTCAGATCTTTCTCCTGACACTCCTGTTTTAAACATTTCCCGTTCCTCGTTCCTTCTGTTTCTCTGAGTTGCTGTTCTTTCAATCCTGTTCCACAAACCTCCTGTTCTTTCAAACTTCTGTTTTTGATTCTTCTGTTTCTCGTTTCCTAATCCTGTGCCTCAAGTCTCCTGTTTTTCTCAATTCCTGATCCTCAAACCTTCGGTCTCTCTTAACTCATGTTATACAATATCTGTTTCTCCAAACTCTTTCTTTTTGGGCTTCCTTTATTTTTAAACTCCTGCTTTTTGAACCTCCTGATTTGATTTGATCTCTAAACTCTTCTTAAACCTTCTGTTTCTTTCAGATCCGTTTATCTATTCTCCTGCTTTTAGGATCTCTTACTGTTTTAAATGATGGAACATTTCATAGAAAGACATTTCATAGACATTTCATAGATAGACATTTCATAGACAGACATTTCATAGATAGAAATATCATAGATAGACATAGACATTTCATAGATGGAATATTTCGTATATTAGACATTACATATAAATGGGACATTTCATGTAAATGGGACGTTTCATATAAATGGGACATTTCATAAATTGGACAATTAATAAATAGGAATCTCATGGTAAAAGAAACTCATAATTTAAGGACATTTCATAGACAGGACATTTTAAAGACAGAAAATTTTCTTTAGCCAGGTAATTTCTTAATCAGATAAAGTTCTTTATACGTGTAAATTCAAGAGTTGGGTCATTTGATGAACAGAGAAGAATTTCATGGATAGTTAACATTTTCAATTTAAAGAAGTATTTTTTTATTTATAAATTAAAATAGAAATGTTTTTTAGTGTTTTTCTTAACTCAGCTAACAAGATATATATTAACTGTTAAAAGCAAAAATGTGAAAAATGGGTAAAAAACAGAAATCGTTGAAATATTATTGTCTGATTTTTTTAAATATGATCATTC
This sequence comes from Eurytemora carolleeae, assembly GCF_000591075.1. Taxonomy (NCBI): domain Eukaryota; kingdom Metazoa; phylum Arthropoda; class Copepoda; order Calanoida; family Temoridae; genus Eurytemora; species Eurytemora carolleeae. Next base: position 77,124 of record NW_019397236.1, read on the forward strand.
TCTGGAAAAATGAGCTACCTTATGACAACTTTGCTCTGTCTATGAAATGTCCTGTCTAAAAAATGTCTTCTATGCAATGTCCTGTCTATAAAATGTCTTCTATGTAATGTCCTGTTTATAAAATGTCTTGTTATGAATTATGTCCCAATATCTTTTTCATTATGCCTGCACCTAGATACTCCTGTTAAACCAAACTCCTGCTCCTTTGTTCTTCAATCTCCTGTTTATGTCTGCACCTAGATACTCCTGTTAAACCAAACTCCTGCTCCTTAGTTCTTCAATCTCCTGTTTATGCATGCACCTAGATACTCCTGTTAAACCAAACTCCTGCTCCTTAATTCTTCAATCTCCTGTTTATGAATTTTTTTATCTGTTAATCATTTCGTTCTATTTGCATGCCCAGGGGGGGGGTTTAAAAATATATAAATGCCCCTGTACAGTTTATGTGTATTTTCCCTTCAAAATCTTACTTAGTATATTCTTTGAATAAAAGAGTGTTTAGATTGTCTTGAGCCAACTTCTTTGTATATTTTTTAAAACTAAACTCATGCTTTCTTCCATTATCTAGAATTTTCATAGATAAATAAATAAACATACATAAATTATGAACGCAAAATCACCAAGAATTGTACAGTCCGCGAACTCATACTTCTAGGGGCCAAAGTGTACTTCAATGATAAGCGGGGTGGTTTGGTGTTTTAATAGAGTAAAATAACTCCGGGAATGGAACTTTTTGAACAACAATATTTCACTGAGCAATATAACATATTGATGAGAACTGAAGAAGGACATAAGAAGGACTAAACTAACTTAAATTTCTCTCTACAGAAGTCATGTACACCACAAGTACTCAATGACATAAGAACAGCCAATGTTGACAAACATCTCTGTACATTTATATCTTTCAAGATGAAAAATGTCGTCTTATTTGCAATCTATCTTTATCTACAGAGCGTCCCATATCATATTAGATTATCCCTAATCTTTAACGACAAAATAAACCCTTAATACTCGAAAAACTTATGATTTTCCGCAAGAAAATTATTATAAAAGCCTTATGTTATTTTTCAAATTGATTTATTCTAATTAAATTTTCTTATTAGTCCCGAAAATCGCAATTTAGACCTGATGACGGTCTAATATGATGTGGGACACCCTGTATGAGAATTTTACTATTCCACATATTTTCTTGGAAATATTTAGCGCCGGATTTTTTAACTATTACTTATTAAATGTTTTTTAAAACAAAACTTAAAAATTTTGAAAACTAGAAGAAAGGTGTCAATAAAAAATGGGCCTGATCGGTTTAGTCTTCTAAATGCAAAAAAAAATACCAGGCAGACAAACCAAATATCCTTAGTTAGGATTAGAATTTGAGGCAGTAAAGTGGGACTCATAAACCTGTAGAATACAATAACGATTAGACTCTATTAATGATTTACATTTTTTATTAACATGATAAAAAACAACTGTTTATTTGAGAAGTGTGCAGAATCATATTTAATCACTTGATTTTATAACTTAATATCAAATATACCTAAGCTTGTTAAAATATAATTGTCGTCTTCCTATTTCACACTTTTATGGGTCCCACTTTATGATGCATGTTTTCTGTTTTTTTATATTGTTTTATAAACTTGAATAGGGACTGCTGTTTGGATTTCATGTGACTCTTGTTGAGTTAATGAAGGCCTCGAGTTTTATTAAAGGTTGGGTTCCCTACTCTCTGCATACTAATCCATAGTCCACAACAAACAAAAGAATTGTTTATTTCAAACCTAAAAAATAAGCATGTTTTAACAATGTATTGTTATATTTAATTATGAACAATGTTTGATTTTATAAAGGTTCTTACTTGCTGGTAGAAGCAGAAAATGAGGGGTCTAGTGATCAGAATAAAACAATCATTGCTTCTGAAAAATAAAATAACCGTTTGGTTACAAAGATTTGTTGTTTCACTTTCCACGCGTCGATTTTGTTTACCGGCGAAAATGCTTGGTTTGGGTTCCGGAGTGTGATTTGATTTAAGACGACATTTTACGGAGAAAGATTGGGTTTTGGTCTACAACCCTATACTTGAAGAGAAACATCCCCGATGTAACAAAAACAATAAAACATGTATCTGATCAATTTTGTAGATCTGGAGGCGGAAGATATCAGCCTTGAAATGAAACCACAATTTTAAGTTAATCTGTTGTCTTACTTACCAAGTATTCCCAGTACTGTTTCGAATCGGATATTTAAATTTTGGACAGCTTGAAATTAAGTCTATACAGTCCCTTTAAACTAACATTATATAAAAAAATAAAGCAAGATAACTGTAGAGTTTACTGAACTTCAGCTGATGGATACTCTTCCTTCAATATCTAGGAGACGGAGAGGATTATTTAATAAACCAGGAATGTATTAACCTTTCCCCCCCTAATCCCACTCCCCCCTCATCCTTCTCCCCCCCTCTCCTCTGTAAAAAATTCTGCTATTAACTAATTTGTTGTTTCTCAAAAGAAATTATAGATGCATTAAATGGTAGAATCAATTATTTCTTGATAATCATTATCTTCAATTTTATCATTCCTATAAATTTTTTACATATATTTCTCTCTATAAAACTGTATTCTCAGTTCAAATACAGGGTTACCCATAAAGGATAAAACTGTGATGACGATCCCGAGTTGTAATTAAGTCTTCTTTCTTAAATGTAGTCTTTAAATGGTTTTTGATGATTAGAAAAGGAAGAAAGAGTTAATAGTACCATGAATATTAGAAAATACAGTATAAATTTCATCCAGTCGTTCAGAGATGGGCATCGTTTAAAAAACTATTGTTTTAGTATCGTTGATTTTCAAAGCTAACTAATATTCGTTTTTAGAAAAAACTAATTGTTAAAGCTAACAAAGTGTTAGTTTTAAGCTTTTGTAAACGTAAAACGAAAGGGCATAACTAAAGTTTTAAGCAAAAACTGTCCTTTTTGTTTAAATCTTATTTAAACAAATTTTCTCCTTCGAACCAGGTTTGTAGATTAAAACTTTTATTTGTCATTAATGTATGCTTTATTTGTCGTTCTTATTTCTAAACGATCGTTTTCATTCCAAAACGATCATTTTTCATTTTTGAAAACAATCGTTCAGAAAACGACCGGTCTGTTTTTTCTTCTTACAAACTATCACAACTTAGTTTCATCTCTTTCAAAAACGATAGTTTTCAAAAACGTCAAAACTATCGTTTCGTTTTCAGAATTTTTTTAACGTTAACAAAACGAAACAAACGTTTTTAATGAAGTCCAAACTGCTTATCCTTACGTCGTCTCTGAAGTCTAATCCTTTGTGTGCAACCCTGTACTTACTTAGCCAGTCATTACAGTAAGGTAATATTTAGAAATCCATTAAAGCCTTTATTTTTAATGCAATTGGGGTATTTGATAGTTATACATCTGTCAGGATCTCTTTCTCTTCTTATCAAGCAAGATCCTTATCAACTGCATTGTGATATCTGCAACATTGTGTTCGACTGTAGAGCAACATTTAAAGACCACGTCAACAATCACGAGAAAGAAAGTCGAGAATGTGATATTTGTAACAAAGTGTTTAAAAAAGTGAGTAGTTTAAAACTACACAGACTAACACATGTCCGCCCGTTTAAATGTGATCAGTGTGATTCAGCCTTTGGGAGAAAATCAAACCTCATAGCTCATGAAAGGTAAGGGATAAATCAAAAGATGAGAAGGTTATAAGCCATAGCAAGCCACATTTAAACTTCCGAATGTTAAGAGCCGCAACTATTTCCTCTCATTGCAAACCATTTTATAGTTTTCCGGTTTGGTTTACATATATTTATTGAATTCAATTTGCTATTTTAAATAAACTGTTTGTAGACTAAAATGTGAATGTAAAATATAAAAAGATGCACTGTAGCCCAGTATATTAGTTACTGACAATAATTCTTTTGATGTCAATTGTTCAATTTGTTATTGTTTAGCACTATAACATTCAGCTATTTTTTCTGGAATGAAATTAAAATGCCGGAAGATCAGAATCTTGTAGCAAGAAAGAACGAATTGTTGTTGCTCATGGCTTGTATAAAACGAAGAAGGTCTCATGTGAGATTGAAGGAATAATATATATATATACAATATGTATATATTATAGAATAATAATACAATTAGTTGGCATTTCTGATTCACAAGTTTTCAACAGTACCCTATAAACCTTTCAACAGTACCCTATAAACCTTTCAACAGTACCCTATAAACCTTTCAACAGTACCCTATAAACCTTTCAACAGTACCCTATAAACCTTTCAACAGTACCCTATAAACCTTTCAACAGTACCCTATAAACCTTTCAACAGTACCCTATAAACCTTTTTCTTAGCAAAAATGAATTAGAATTCCTTAGTATTCTAGCTTAAAATTGATTTTAATTCTTTTTGGCTTTTTTAAAAATTAATCGCGAATATTTCCTGTAGAAACAATGGAGGAAATTGTTAGAATCAACCAATTTTGAGGATAAACCGGCTTTATCTTCCTCATTATTATTCAGATGAATATTTAAAGGGTTCCGTTGGGGTCCCTTCAACTTTTAATTATGTCAACAGATGCTTTCAGCATTAACCCATTAGTGACGAGACAAAAAAATTTTTCTGATCTTGCTGAAAAATACAGGGTTAACTCATTATAGTGTCCATAGAGTAGATCTAAAGTTTCAATTTTTTTCAATAAAGGGTTGTGGAAAGGTTTATTGAGTCGTCAGTCAATCGTCTTTCAATCGTTTTTTTCAATAATTTTGGTCGATTTCTTTATATTTCCAGAATTAGACTTAAATCTTAATTTAACTATTCATATTGATTCTATGATTCTATTCTATGTTGCTCAGCGCTTGCCGATATAATAGTTCTAACCTCCGGACTACATAATTTGACTTGTTACGATTCTAGTTTAAGGGACTGTTAGCGTAATTTCAAGTGACCCTTCATGCATAAAATGGTCTGGCCCGATTCCCAGACCATTTTTATAACTGTTTAGTTCTGATAATAAATATATTTGTTCCTGGCAAAGACACCACAATTTAGAATAATTAGTGTTCTAAATTATAAACATTAAAATCTAACGCATACTTGACCTGACAAGGCCCTTTATGTTAGGGATCTGGCATTGCCATCTTTGCGCGTGGAGGGTCACTATAAATACTCTTAACAGTCCCTTTAAACAAACTAAACAATAGCAATTTGAATTTGAACGCTTTTCAATGGTTTCTAAATTTCATTGTTGTAGAATGCATAAAGGAGAGAGACCCTTTGTTTGTGATCTATGCGGAAAGGATTTCCCAATACATTCCAGTCTTTTAACTCATCATAAACAGTCACATTCTGTTAAACAATGGTAAGTCATATTATATACTAGCCGAAGTACACGGCGTAGTCCGTGGAAAAAAATTTAGACTTTAAAAAAAATATTTGATTTTGAAAAAAATAAGATTTTTGAGAGAAATAAAAATCGATTATAAAAAATCGATTTTTTTAGCCCATGTTACCCTTAGGGTACCTATGAGTTCCCTCAAAAAAATCAGCTCGTTCGGTGCAGCCATAGGTAACATATATCATGAGCTTAATAATATAGATATATACAGAAAATTTATGATAAAACATTCTAGTCTTTTAACTCATTATACAGTCACATTCTGTTAAATTAAACGATGGTAATTACAAAGTAATATCTATATAATAAAGCTCTTCGCTCGTATAACAGAATGGGTTAAAATTTTTTTAGGACATTTGAGGTAACAAAGGCAAAAAAAAACATTTTTTTTCAAAATCAAAATTATTTTTTTTAATCGAAAAAAAATTAAATTGAATTTTTTTTTTAAAATTCGAAATAAACTATTTTTACGGTCAATGATAGGATTTTCAGCTGTTTATTACATATATTTGCAGCAGTACACAATATTTTCCTGTCTTTTAGCTCATCACATCCTGTTTTACTACTGTAATTAATATTATATTTCTGCAGTGAAAAAAAACTTTTGTCATGTCATTTTAGATAATAAATTATGGATTTCTCTGTTTAAAAAAATTTCCAAAATTTTCCCCATCCAAATAAAAAACCATGGTTTCTCTGTAATGTAATGTAACTTATATAATCAGTAATGCAGCAATAGACCTTTTATTTATGTTCAATCTTTTTTAATTTGTTCTTAAAAATGTGTGCAGGCCCTGTGATCTCTGCAAAAGTGTATTAGTGTCTAAATCTCAGCTGGCAATTCACAGAAGAAGTCATACCAAAGAGAAACCTTGGATCTGCGATACCTGCGGGTAATTTGAAACTTAATATTTGAATTTATATATATACACATTGTCTGTCTGTTCGTTTGTTTAATTGTTTGTATCCAATAAACGTCGTAACGGCTGAACCGAACTTGCCAAAATTTAGTGGGGAACCTCACATATACAAAGAGAAAATCAAGTTGTTTATAAATGAAATAGAAGATGGTCGCTTTAGCCTAGAAACATATGATCAATAATGAGTCATGTTGGTCGTCATGCAAGAGTTCTGGGGAAAAAATATGCATTCTGGTTTAAAAACGACTACATTTATTCCTTGCTGGTTGAATTTACTATACTATGTCAAGATAACAATAGTTAAATTATGACAAAAAAATATTGAAATGGTCATGGAGCAAAACATAGTTGAAATAAGAACAAACGATTAGCTGACCACTGTCGTCTTCGTTAAACCAGTGCGGATTTCTGGTCTTATCATCCTGCAGTGTGTGGTACAAGTTAAATTAGGCATTGAAGTGACACAAAAAAGGTGAACAAAGATAAATTAAGAAAAAAGTTTGAAGTCATAATCGCTAGATCGCCGGAATGAGAGGTTTAAAAACTCAATATTAAAGAAGAACTGTTTTTCATGATCAAAACTTGGAGCGGAAACAAATCCATACATTTTGATTTGATTTGATTTTGTTTGGTTTGGTTTGGTTTTGTTTGGTTTGGTTTGGGTTAGATGGATATTTAATGTATTTGTTTGTAGTAAAGGATTCTCTACAAAGCAGAATATGATGGATCATACCAGACTTCACAATGATGTCATGGGTTTCCAGTGTGTTAAGTGTGGGCTGCAGTTTAAGTGGAAGGCGTCGTTAGGTAACTACTACATTAATTTGCTCAAGAAGGATTCAAAATTCTAGGATTTTATTCCAAAAAACTTCATTTTAACATTTATGATTAAATGGGAGGGGAGGTGGAGGGGAGGAATGAATGATATGTTTTTTTAACTATGTTTCTTTTTCTCCGAAGCTGAGTGGATTATTTCACTAAATTGTTTCCCTGAAAATTAAAGATGAATATTTTATTATTTGGAACTGTTATTAGAAAAACATATTCTGAGTTCTGAAATTATGTGTTTGATACAAATAATTCCGATTGTATGATCTCGATATCCATTGTTGGCACTTTATTTGAGGCTCTAAGCTTAATCTCTTATTCCCCCCCTTCTTAAAGCTCCCGCGGTTAATCTCTTACTGGGTATAATTTCCGTGCGGTATATCGAAAATAGATTAAATTAATCTACAGATTAACAAAAGATCGAGATCAAGCATTGATACAAGTATTTTGCTTGCGTTAACATCTGAGAAGTATCAGAAAGGATAAAAAACTTATTTCCCATGGAATATAATTCTTAGGCAGACGCTGAACTCCAACCTTCGAGTGTGCGAGGTGGAAAAGACTTCACTGCCGCGCTTAATTAAAAGCATGATTAAGGGAGGATGACATTTGTAGATCGAGATTGAATCCTAGCCGCAGCGCTCGGCCCAGAAAGTGTCATAACTTAACCTAACCCGTGGCCGCAGCGCTCGGACCCCTAGCCTGTCCTAGCCGCAGCGCTCGGCCCAGAAAGTGTCTTAACTTACCTTGCCCTTAAAAAATACTAATTTAATTGAAAATTGTTGAAAAAGTGGCCATGTGCAAAAGTAAAATCTGAAGTGAAGTCTTCCCTACCTCGCACACTCGAAGGTCGGAGTTCAGCGTCTGTCTAATTCTTAGTATTAGTATTAGTTAATAATAATAATAATGGAAGATAATTAGATTTGATTAAATTATTTGTGTATTCAGTGCGCCATTTGATGGATCATACAGGAGAGCGTCCTTACCCTTGCTCACAGTGCAATATGGGGTTTAAGACAGCTAACAGCTTGAAGAAACACGGTCTGTCTGTACACAGCGAGATTAAACAGTACAGCTGTCAACACTGTCTGGCAAGGTGAGATATACTTTGAAATTAAATAAACTCAGGTTATCCTCAGCTTCTCATAAATGTTAATTACATTTTATAATTTTCAAAAATGTGAAACTTTTGGTTTTGTATTATGCATATTATTAGGTTTAGTACTAGCTCCGGGGTTTACAGACACCAGAAGAAAAATAGATGTTCAGCTCTTGCGGTATTTATTTATTTTTTTATTATTACAAAGTTAATATCTATCATATACATAATTCATAACTTAAACTTTTACAAGAAGTCGAGAGAAAATAGTTAATTGCATCCAACGTAATTTTTAAATTAAATTTCAAATTATCCAGCAAGAATTATTTATTTTAAAATTTTCATTTTTAATGATATTAAGAGAAAACCTTATTGACAAAAAAGTATTTGGTGATTCTATAATTTATTGTTTAATGGCAGATAAAGATTAGTTATGATTTTATTTGGATTTTATTGATTTTATTTATATGGTTTTATGTTTTATGTTTCATAGTTGTATTTGTTATGATTTGATTTCATATGATTTCATTTCATTTGTTTATATTCCAATCGATTAGATTCAATTCGATTACGTTCGATTTGATTTCAATCTTGATTTTATTTGATTTGATTTGATTTGATTTGATTTGATTTGATTTGATTTGATTTGATTTGATTTGATTTGATTTGATTTGATTTGATTTGATTTGATTTGATTTGATTTGTTCTTAAACCTAGGTAAGCGAGGAGGTATCTAGATCCGAAACAAGGCTTGAGAATAAATCTCAAGGACTAGAAAAATCTGGGAAAGAATTCATCTCGCTCTTGATACACAATCATTCAACAGATGATATTGATAGGAATAAATTTTATCTGTTATACATAACTTTATTTCATTGACAAGTGAGCAATATTAAAAGCAGAAATGCTTTTTTTTTAAAGAAAAGAGTTGTTTTGAAAGTTTAAGTAAGAAATGTCTCCTGAAAAATTTCGTATAAATCCTTTTAAATATTTTAATGAATATTGGACAAAATTTGTTTAAACAGTGCCAAGGTGAGTGTCTCTATTCCACTATCTCAAACTCAGGTAAAAAAAATTGAACAGTAAGTTATTGAAACAATTAAAAAAAGATTTGCAACCTTTTGAAGCATATTTCATTTCATTAGGTTTTATTAAGATTTCTTTAATATTTAATATTATTGGTTTGTCGTGTATTTCTTTTTTAAGAATGACAATTGTATCCGACAAAAAGAGAAAGATTTTATGTTTCTACTTTTTTTCCAAAACAACTTTTCTAGTGTTGAATGTTAAAATATTTAGGTGACATGGATCTGACCTTGGAAGACAAAAAATTAGAAAATAAATTGGAATCATTAGTCAACAGTGGAAACCATCAATGGAGAGCTTTTCAGAGTAAACCTGAAGAACACTGAGGGCATATGTATTTATATATAGTTATATATATCATTTTTTGACAAGTTCGTTTTTTGGCTAAGTTCTCATTATGAAAAATAAATGTCCATGGAAGGTATGCTGTACGGTTAAATGAGCAAAAATATAGCGTCTGTTGGAATTCAATAATAGTTCGTTGCACAAAGTTACTTTCTGGTAAGAAATAAATTTCCTAATTGTATTAGGAAGGCTGGTCTCGATATATATATAATGATATCAGGAAGGTTTAAATTATGTTAAAAGCTGTGATGCCAAAAGTGTCTTCTCGGATTTTTATATTTGATTATACTACAGTGAAACCCTTAATAACGAATACATTAAAAGAATTCATTAAATGTCGTATTCTTCACTCTCTGATAATGGAATGTTGCAGATATTTAGTTCTTTAATTAATTGATTATATGGAAATCTTTAAAACTGTTCCCGCATATTCATGGCTATTTTTATATTTTCGCAAATACTGAAACTTACGTAATATATTATAAAACTCGTTGAAAAATTGTCAAGAAGACATTTGATAAATTCTTCCGATGAATTCGTTTTTAAAAGTTTCACTGTAAATATTGTTAAATTTAAATTGTGATATATTTGTTCCATGTTTTGTAGAGTTTTTACTGAAAAGAAGATAAAAACTTTGGATATTTTGCTTGGTAACTTGTGGGCGTAAATAGAGAGAAATAAACAATTCTTTCTGGTGACGAGTACAAAAAGTTTAGACTATTAGACAGTTCAAATCTTAAAATAACTACTGTAAAATCCATACTTCTTCAAATTTGAGAATTTGTCTGTTAAAAGTTTAAATTATTCCGTTTTAGAAGTGTTAAAAGAAATTATTAAATTATTATAATACAGTTAAAAATGCAGAAAGATTTATTTTAGAACTTTTAGATTTACAAAATTTATCAGTTACAAATTACAGAAGTCTTGGTGACAATTCAAATAAAAGAATTATACAACAATTAAAAGATGAATTTGATATTTTCAATATTTTGTGAAACTTCAGTATATAAAACTTATATATCCATAACTGGTGTACACTAGTTTGGATAAGTTTTATAATTTTTAATTTAAACTCTGTCATCTGAGTAGTTTACTGAAGTTTCACAAAATATTGAAAATATCACATTCATCATTTATTTGTTGTATAAACATGGGAATTCAGGGACGAATTTGATATCGTCTTTGTTATGGATTAGCATTGCAATAGCTAATTTCAAAAGAAATAATATTATATTATATCTGCTTTAAGAGTTTATTTTATGAAAACGGTAAAGGGCTGTAAAGATGTGTCTATGATGTGAAGACGGACAAGTTTACATTGTTTGAATACTGTCAATTTCTTGTTTTACTAATTACAACTTTATGCAGTCAAAACATAAACAATCAAATTGTAAACATAGCAGACAAAAAGCTTACATTTTACAGCTTTCACAGTAGGTATCCCTATACTTTCTCAAAGAATTTTTTGAAAAGACGATATCGAATTTGTCACTGAATTCCTATGTTTACTGGAACACTCTGTATAAGTATCGTTTTTGTGAACAAAGGAAATTTGTTGTTAAAGATGGCGTCGTTTATAAAAATTAGCAAAGAATTAGATCGATATCAGAGAGAAAAAAATTATCGTTTTGTTACACGAGCGAAGAAAAATAACGCTGTAAGTCGTTGACATTTTTTGGATAAAATCAGAAGTTCAGAACGTTAATGAATGATTTCTAATTCGCTTGAACGTACTTGAAAGAAACAATTTTTTTAATAAACCAACGTTCTAACTGCAAAATCGATTTGATTTAATGATCGTTTAAATAGAAAACGAACGAAATAGATGAAAAATTAACAGTAAATCTGGAAACGAACGAATTCTAGTGTTTTCTGAACAACTGGTTAAAATTGCCGAACATGCCCATCTCTATCGAGAACTGTGCCAAAATCATGATACTGATTAATATATTATTATAGGTTTCTTGTCTGTTGGTAGATCAGAAGATCACTCTTTCTTCGTCTGAAATTAGAATAGATTAATGGACGCTAAAATTGGAATAGATTACAGTAAACATGACAGTTAAAGTACGATTTAAATATAATCTTGGATCGTTAAAATAATATTCGGCCTAACACTAAACTCTTACGTCATTTGCTCTTTGGCATAAACATAATAGTAGAACAGACAACATTTGTCCGTAAATAGAGCACGATGTAAGATGTAAGTTGCGAAAGTTGCTCAAGAATCAAATTACAACTGTCACTCTGTGTCGGTGTCTAACTTAGTTCCTTAGATATTCTAACTGCAGTGCTCGGGCACCCTGTACAGCCTACACTATGGCGCCTAAAAACGACTAATCTAACGTTAAAAGATTTATAATGTGCGATCCTCCATTAAAGATCGGCATACCCCGATTCACAACCGTAAAACATAATCCAACGCTAAACCTTAATCCAAACAATTATATGAAAGATAACGTTTTAAAATTCAGATTCTCCATGAAGGGTCGACACAAGTCACTTCTCCAGAGAAACCACAAATGAAAATTAACAGTTTTCAAAATAAAAAATTGGATTTCATCAAAAATTAAGCTTTTAAAAGGTACCGTTGTGAATCAGATACCACTTTAAAAATTAAGGCTTTCTAAAAATTATTTAACAGTCACTTTAATTATTTAACAGTCCGGTAAATATTTTTTCAAAAAAAAATTGAAAGCTTAAAGTCAAAATTAAAGCCTCAGCAGTGAAAGAGATAAGTACGAAACACTTATTTACTATTCACGTGTTAAAATTAAACCTAGCTTCATTCAACTAAATAGTTCAATGGAACTCCTCCTCGAGTTAAGCTTTTTCTTGAAATTTTAAATTCAAGGCTTTCATCAATATCATTAAGTTGAAAGAAATGGTGCTAGACGCCTGGAATGAAACCCTGCATAAAAAAGCTTAATTATTTTAATTCCATTCGTGTTTTTAAAGGGACTGTGTAAAAGTAATTTATAGTGGTCTTTATATAAAAATGTGTATCCCCAATTCACAACTGTGTTACAGTACCCTTAAAACAATAAGGTAACGTTGATTTTTTAGTGTTAATTTCTGTGAATTTTTCCATTGTTTCTTAAAACAAGTAATGCAAAAGTCAAAAATAAAAATAACGGCTTAATTAAACGAAAACATGCTTATCTGGTTCATACTTGAACACACAAAGCTTTTAAGGTTAATGTTGTAAAGCGGGCATTGACATCTTTAAATGGAGGGCACCTTAAAATTACATACAGTCCCTTTAAGTAAAATTGGATATACAGTGATAACCAGAAAACTTTGAAATATACAGACAACTTTTAGAATCAAGTTATAACTTTAAAAAGTCCAATGAGCTTTAGACACAGCAATTGTGCAGTGTAAACAGAGACCACAATCTTAATAATTGATTTTTTAAGTAACTAGTAAAACCGTTTGCTTTGTAACAACATAAAGTATACACAAGTATTGCTATTATGTCGTCTTCCCATTCTACAGTTTTCTGGTTCTCACTTTTTTTAACCACGTTTTTATCACAAGTTGACGTTTCAACTTAATCTCAAAGTGTGTTCAACTAAATCTGATTAAATAGGATTACTTTCAACAGCATACGTGTCAACTTGTCAAATCAGTGCATAACTGTACAGTATTGATGTTATAATGATTTATACTCTCAAATTACCCCGAATTAAATGCCCTTCTCAATTCGAATTCGGCTTCAAAACGGAAAGGGTTTCCAATTTTTTTCTGGATTTATTTTTTTCCGTATTTTTCACTGAAGCTGAAAAAATTAAATTAATGGCGGAACCTGTTAACTTAATCTAACCCTAAGATGCAGCTACATAGAGCTAGGTGTGGCTAGGTGAGGCTAGGTGTGGCTTGGTGTGGCTAGATGTAGCTCTAGGTGAGGCTAGGTGTGGCAGAAAAAAATCATACTTTTGGTTGGATATATTATATATAACTTATCTACAATATTTTGACGGAAAATAATGTATCTAAAATTTTTTCAAAAATATTCCGATATGCGCTGCTAAAAATTACAAATTGACTTTTTTCTCTCCCTAGAGTTCTTCATAAATTGGAGTATTAAATTTATATTTTTTAAATCACCTTGAATTTTTCCATTTCACAGATCATTACCCTTGTGCATTCAATTAAAGGCAACCTTCTATAGTTTCTTTATTTTAAACTTTATATTATATTTTTTTAAATTGTAATTCATATTTTTTATATGAAGCAGTGTTCTTGTAGAAAAAATGACACAAATTTATAGACGCTAGATTAATAAAGTTACTTGCTCTCTTACTGAATTAGTTTAGTTTGAACATACAAACTTAATCATGAAATAAGTTACTTACTTTGGTCCAATTAATATACAGTCGTCGCCGTTTATATTTATATAATGAAGACGACTTTATATGTTTATTTTAATCTTTCAAACAACAGAGTCACATAAAATGTAAACAAAGAGAAGTTTTTAAATAGCAGCTTCTAAATTTGTTTACTTGTAAACTTATAATGTGTAAAATGCGTGTTAGGGATCAATTAGCATTATTTTTTAAGTTGCTTCATTGAATTGATAAGATCGCCGACCAGTGTAGTAATTAAGTTATTTACTTACTTTGGCCACATATCGGCAGGCTTTTCACTCTCAGCTATCATCTCAGAATTCTTAAATTTGAAACATATTTTTTATTGCGTCCAGATGAAATATTTTAAACCTTTTAAAATGTTTGTAAAATTACTGGTTTCTTTCATTTGGTACTAGAAAATAATAGGGGTACAAAGTTTTGAGTAAATTGGGGTGTTTATAACCAAAACCTTGTGGTTTTATAGCTTTTATTTGTTTCTGAAGCTTGGTTCATAATAAAGGTGCAAAAACGTAACGCATAACTAATTTTAATTTGCGTATAATCAAAATATAGGGAAAAGACTTTTATTCTTTAAAGATTATTTTTAACCCTATTCCTGCTGTAGTCTTTTTTTTTCAAAAGTATTGTTCTGAGGCTGTTGAAATTTTCTGACTTTTCCTAAATACCCGTAGTCCTTCAGGTTTAAAACCGGGCTTTTATACATACTACCCGAGTTCTCTGGCACAGTACCTGAATGACTGCTCTTTTCTGTAACAAACTAAATCTTTGTTTTGACCCACTTTCAGTTGTCAGATTTGAATAATTTTTAGCTTTTTTGGAAAGCCTATGACATAAGGAAACGGATTACACAAGTTGTTCAAAGACATTTTTGCAAACTATTCGCATACAACCCGTCAAAAGAAATTTGCACATTTTTCGTCTTTTTTAATTAGACATAAGGTTATTTAAAATTTTGCAAATATTTTTGCATATTTGAAATGGGATGGTCAAGGGCTTTTCAAAAATGTATATTTTATTACTTGTGTTGTAAAAGCAAAGCTCAGGAGCTTTCCAATGATTTATCATTTGTCATATTTGGGTATCAAACATGGTTAAGTACTCCAGCAGGGATAGGGTTAAGGTTTGAACAAATATTGTCTCTTCTCCCCATTCTTTTCCATATTACATGGGTATTGGGTATATATTTTCTTGAAAAATAATTCCCCCACTTTTTGGAAACCTTTTTTTTTAGGGGTATAAATAGGTTTTTAGGTAAGAAGTATAAAAAGGGGTAATAAAGCTTGCATTTGATATTTACATATTAATTTTTTTCGCAAACCTTCAAGATCATTAACCTTCCACCCTCTCTTTTTTTTAAAATGCANTAATAATAACAAAAATAAGTTAATTCTTATAATTAACAAAATATTGTTAAAAAGATCAAAATATAATTCCCATGAAATATACGAACCTTTCAGTTGTAAAGGGATTGTTCACTTTTCTAAAATTACACAAACACAAAAACTCGAGTTTAGAATTTTAAAAAGCAGCTAAAATCATTGATGAGGAAAAGATTGAATACTTTGTCAAAAAATTATCCAGTAAAGTTGTATTGTGAATTTGGTTTATTTTTAGTTCCTAATAAGTGAACAATCTCTTTTGTGCGTAGATAAGTAATTGCTTCTTTGTACATTCAGCTCACCTTAATAGGAATCATCTTTTCATCCCATTCAACAGATTTATTTCTCCTGAAAACAAAACACTAATTATTATATGGACAGCTGCAGGTAGTAACTAGTAAGAATAATATAATTAAAGTCTTTTCAGGGTTTAATTAACATGTCAATCCAGAGCATCAGGGCTAGGGCTGGGAAATGTTCCGTTAACGAAACGAAGGTTTTAGAAAATTAACGGAAGAGTCTGTTAACGAACGGCAAAACCCTCTAACAGCTACCTAAGATTTTATTTAAAAAACGGTTGGAACTAACCGTTAAAGAAACGGCTTGAAAACGTTGGAACATAACCAAGCTCTAAACATTGCTGGGTACGTTAGTACGTTTGTCTGTTTTTAAAGGGTTGCTTGAATTAATGTAACGCTCGTTTTAAACCGTTACTTGAATTAACGTTCTCTACAGTCGTAAATTAAGATATAAATATTTTGTAACTTCCTTCTGATCACAATCATATCTTTAAACTTACTTTCAATAAGAAAACTTTGCCTAGCACTAACAAGAGTAAGGAAGGACATCTGAATCCCTCCAGTGGAATGTAAATCATCCCGCGTAAAGTTTTAATAGTAAAAGGCATTTTTTGAAACCCCTCCAGTGAAAATAAAATCCCTCCGGTAGAATCGAAATTTTACTGCGAACTTCTTTGAGTCATAATTTCGTTGTTAATAAAAAGATCCTTTTATTCTTGTTAAAGTAAAAACTTAATCTCTAATTGCAACGGTGTTAGGTGCTTTCCCAGGGCATTTTCCCAAGAGCAACTTCCCACCCAAGTGACAATTTCCCAAGTGACAACTTCCCAAATGTGCAATTTTCCAAGCGGTAACTTCCCAAATGTACATTTTCCCAAATGACAATTTCCCAAGTGGCAACTTTCCCATGAAGGGAAACGCCATTTATCCCATGAAGGAAGTATTAAATATACATTTAAGTTTAACATTTTTGAAAGAAATGTTCAATCTTTTTTGGAAAATACGCAACTTAAAAAAAATTCTTTCTATTTCTCTCAGTTAGTTAAGGAAAGAATATGTTGGCGGCCTACGACCTTTATTTAAAGGGTAAAATTGTATTAAACGATCCTTATTATTATTTAAGGTAAGTAAAGCCTTCTGAAGCTATGTAGGATGGGCTAGTGGACCGAGCGCTGCAGATATTACTTGTTTTAAAGAAAATATAGTGCATTATTTAAGGTTAGGTTAGGCGTCTCTGGCTACAATGGTGGCCGAGCGCTGCTGCTAGAATGGGCTAAGGGGCCGAGCGCTGCGGCTAGGATGGGCTGATGATAAAATAATTGATTTGAATATTTTCTGTTATATTGCTGTTGCTTGTATTCCTTGAAATCCGGCCATTTTTCAAGTAATAAAGCTTTAATCCTGAAGCCCTATACAGTATTAATTCTATTTTCTATTTTCAGGTTAAATATCTTTCCCACAAACATGCTTCATCAAAATATGAAATTAAATATTTTTTTAAAGGAGATTTTTTTCAAAATCTGTTTTGAAAATTCTCAAAAATTGTTTCACTTTTTTTAAGTCTGAGGACCAGTCCCCCTTGAACACCTAGGGCTGTTCTTAACAAACCACAACCAAGGCAGGGACTTCAAACGAGTTAAAGCGTAGTCAGGATTTCAGTGCAGTTCGGGAATAATTTAAACATTTGGAGCCTTAAATAGACTTTACTTGATCACCTTATAACTACAACTTTGGAACTTTGAAGTTTATTATCTGAATAAATATTGATGATTATCTACTGATAAGATTAAATGATAAAAAGATTCTTTAGTGCATAAATCTTGGAAGAGAAAAAAGTATTTAAAAGTTAGAATAGCGCTTTTTCGGCGTTTTTTTTTATTTCCGTGAAAATTATAGCTTCTTGCTTGAAATTATAAAATATATGATATATAAAATAGAAGAAAATGTTTTAAGAATACAGGGTTGAAATGTTAGAAGTTGACGGTATTTGTGTCATGTGTGGTGAAATGAAACCAAGGCATATATATGCCATCATTACTTGTTCGTAAAACTAAACATAGCATTAATTTGTCAATCTACAATCATTAGTTCTCTCCATTACTATCGATCTTTTTTCAATCAACTTTTTATATTAAAATAACTTTTAAAAGAAAATCTCCAGTTTCTACCGTTAATCCTTATCGAAGGAACCGTTTAGTCAAAGAAAAAAATTCATTACTGAAAATTTGGTAACGGTTCGCTATTTTAACTGACCATTAACAAACACGACAGCTTGAAAAAAGTCTGAATATGCCTAGTTTAAGTTTATAATTCCTTCTGACAACATAATTTACCTGAACTTTAACACGATAAAACAAAAATTAAACTTTTTGTTTTATTATTTATTTCGTGGTATTTCTAAATTTTTCCTGAAGCGAGTACTGCATCCACTGATGGAACACATAAATCGAATTTTTCCGTTACGTCTTTAAAGTAAACTAGATGGCTTCTTCTGAGAAACGATTGATGGCCTGCCTACATTTACATTTCACATCAGTTCACCATAGCGACTTTATCCACATCTAAGCCTAAATCTGCACTCTCCACTGAACGCTACTATATCTTCGGTCAGTGCATTACATCACTGAAGAAAGCACCAAAAGCTTAGTCGAGAGTGTCTGACAAACTATAACCAACACATAATAATCACATAGCATTCACTAGCTTTAAGGTTTATATAAAAAGGGGAGGGGAAATTGTTTCAATTTTTATGAATCTTTTTCAAAATGAAAATTGAAAGAAATTCCAGAGATTATTTCCGTACGTAAAATGTACATTAATTGTATGCACCGGAATTCCGGTGGAACTTCCGAGTCTCGCTTAAAAGGATCTGTAGATGTAATTTTAAGTCTTTCAAGTGACCCTGGCTGGGGGTGCTGGGGGGGGGGGTTAAATGCAAAATATCTTAACAAAGTTCTGGGTCATTTATTCCAGCACAATTGTTTCGACATTTTTTCTTACTTTTCATACTGAACAATCTCACAAGAAGAAGATGATCAATGTTGTGTACTGTCCCGTTGTACCGTCTATTAAAAGTCGGATATGGTATTTTAAATGAACCAGTGTTTAAAGTATACAGCCATTGGCCATATTTAGCTTACAGGAGGCAGATGAGTTAAAAAGTCTTTTTATAAAATAATATCTGAAAGACATAAATAATTTAATATAAAATTCAGATCCAGAAAAATATTCAAAAACATTCTGAAAGAATAATTTATTGAAAAATGATAGAAAAATAAATTTTTTTTTCTTGATTTAGCCATGTATATTCAAGGTCAACTATATGAAGCCATATATGCAGATATCCTCAGTTTAAATCCATATTTCATTTATCCTGCATATAATTTATTCCAATTTCAGCTTTATAAAACGTTAAAAAAGTTAATATTTAAACATTTTTAAGAAAAGTTATTTTTTCTCAAAAAATTGATGTTCTATGACTCTGTTAGTGTTACAGGCGACTAGTTGTAACTCTCAAAGACGGCCCTATTTAAGGTATTATTCAAATATTAAAATTTAGATATTTAAAGGGAGTGTTCGCGAAAATGGAAGGTCAGGCGGAATCCTTAATATTTTAAGTAAATTAAAATTTACAAAGATTGAAGGTGATAGGAAATTGTAAAATAGAACTAAGTTATATAATGAAAAGAAATGAAGAAAGATTTGCAAATTAGTGCATTCTACACAATGAACAAAACTTCTGTATAAACAGAATTGCTTTCCAGTAGTTCTTAAATCAATGAATAAAATATAAAATTTCTTAATTTCTGCGAAAAAAAATTATTATTTAATTGACATTGCCTCTGAAAAAAATGAGTCTTTGCCAAACTCGCAATTTTCTAATTCTTCTATATTTGCAACATGGTGGTTAAAACATATATTGTATTTAAAACTTATGCTATTTGATCTAACAGAGAATTCAAAGTTTGAAATATCTAATTGGACACATCACCATGGGTTGCAAATTTATTGGGATTAAAAAACCAGGGTTTGTGACAAAGACTCAATTCTTTTTAGTGTTTTCAGTGATTTCACTGTTTAGCGATTCTTCGAGAGAAATATTCAATATGGTGGTGAGACAGGGGACTATAGAATCTACAGCAACCATTGAGTCAGATTCTTTACCAGAAGAAGAAATTAATAGCCCGGTAAAATATGTAAACATTATGCTGTACGGTACATATTATACATACTCAGCATGGTACATTGTACACCATACACAGTACTGTACTGTGAAATGTGTACAGAGTAGACTGTACAAATAAGTAGTTAATTGTAATCAAAAAATGAACTTTTATGGGATTTAGGGTTAGAGCACTGACCTTTTTGCCCCCCCCCCCACTGTGTGGTTGGGGTGTTGGAAGTTGGAAAAGTATGATTTTTATGTTTAAACCATATTTTCATCTTTTTTATTGTAAAATTTATTGATTCGTTCTTTTTTTACAAAATTCTTTTTTAGCTCATGCTTACTCTTGCGATTTTCTTGACTTGTTTTTGCTATTTTAACTGACAATTTTTTTCTTCATATTTTTCAATTCAGTAAAAGAGCCGTTTTAAAACGATCAAATATTTTGACACCTTTTGTAACTACAATGAGGGAGAGAATTCACTGGAAAATCTCTCTAACCTTGAATTTTCTTATCTACTTGCTTGAGAACCCAGCGTTGCCCCGGGTAGTCACAGTTTATCCCTTCGTGTACCCGCGCGTTGTCGTAAATTACAATTTTTGCTATTTTTTTTATTCAAAAGTGAACCGACTCAATTTAAAATCTTAATACCAAGCTAAGAACATTATCAAGGTTATCCCTCGAATTCCCCAATACAAATTTGAGAAAATCGATTTAAAATTCGGTGATGGTGATGGACCAAACCTCTGTAGAGTAAAAAAGTAGATTTAAGTTCCTTCCACATTTATTGAAAATATATTTCGGTCTGGGTTGACCCACAGACATGCAGAGATTACAACTTTATGTATACAGATGAACTCTGAACAAATTACTATCCGTAAGCTCTCGATATTCTGAACAAAAAAGTTTTTTAAAACAGTGTGTTTTTGGCAAACTTTTTTTTAGATATTGTACTTTTTTTGGCTTATTACTCATTTATCTATAATTTTGTGTTTTTACTTGGCTTTCTGAGTGCTCTCACTCTTCCATTCATTCAACTAGAAACTTCTCGGTTTAAAAAAAATATATATTTTGAGGATTTTCGTAATTTATTTTTAATTTTTAATATTTAAGCTGATTGAAAAAATAGAAATTTGGAGAAATGTTTTCTTTTAACAAAATTGAAAATACATAAAAACACTTTTAAACTACAAAATGTATTTTTAAAAATGCAGTCTTGTTTAATTCACCTTACGGGCCCGTTTACTTTATTGGTTATTTTTTTTAAGTTACTGAGCTACAAACTATTAATCTAAATACACTTGATTGTACTGTTTAACTTTACTTTAATTGTTCCTGTCAGTAAAAGTTGTTTTGCCTGTAAGCGAATCCAATAAGATAAACCCATCATAAAAATCATTATGAAATCCTTCTAGCTATTTAAAAAAAAGTTTTGCACTGTAAACTTTTTGTACTTTTATAACTATTTTTAGAAGCTTTATGAGATTACATCAATATATCATGAATAATAATCTGCTCCGTTTTTTCGAAACTTTTTAGGTTTTTGAACTTTTTAAAGGTTTTACAAAATGTAATAGATGATTTAAATACGATTCCTTCGTATTTTAATAATTATGAGGAAGAGTCTGTTTAAGGTTGTCACTACTGGAAACTCTGTCGATTGGTCTGTATCTGCTAAACCTGATGTTCATCTCTTTATACCATCAACTAGTGGAGAGGAGGCCTGCCAGCTAGGACAGGATTGCCAGAACACGTAGGTTATTTTTAAAGGGATTGTTCAAATTTTTGGCAATGTTACGGAGGTACCATTTTTTAACTTACTACCTAAAATACTGAATAATTTTAGGGGGAAAGTTGTGGTCATATTGCCCCCCCCCCCCCACCTACTCAGTCGGAAATTGAAATAAAGTTAAAAGGTTATTTTGCTGTGTCCGTTTAAATTGTCCTGTGATTAGAGTCGTGCACGTTCAGGTTTTTCTTCATTTTGTTCGTTCATCTGTTGAAAACGACCCATTTCAGTAATATTTTATAATAAAAAAATTGAAATAAAAAATTTTCGCAAAATTTTGCTTTAATCTGTTTCGCGAAAAAATTAGAAGTTCGTCAAGCATTTATCAAAGTTAACGAAGATATAATTCAACTTCCAATGTTGAGCTGTCAGAGCAAATAATTCCACAAGTTTTTTTGTTGTTTGCAATTAATTGTTGCAACTACAACACTTATGGCTTTTTTCTTGTTTAGGAAGGGGATGAGAATGAAATGTACAGTTTGTAAAATTGTGACTCATGATGGATGTCATACACGAGCACAGGAACAAATACCAGGGTTTAATCAACATGTCAATCCAGAGCATCAGGGCTAGGGCTGGGAAATGTTCCGTTAACGAAACGAAGGTTTTAGAAAATTAACGGAAGAGTCTGTTAACGAACGGCAAAACCCTCTAACAGCTTCCTGAGATTTTATTTAAAAAACGATTTGAACTAACCGTTAAAGAAACGGCTTGAAAACGTTGGAACATAACCAAGCTCTAAACATTGCTGGGTACTTTAATACGTTTTTCATGTTTTTAAAGGGTTGCTTAAATAATTGTAACCGCCGATTTTAAATGTTACTTGAATTAATGTAACGCTCGTTTTAAACTGTTGCTTAACTGAATTAACGTAACACTCGTTTTAAACTGTTGCTTAACTGAATTAACGTAACACTCGCATTAAACTGATAGCTAAAATTAAAATACCACTCGTTTTAAACTGATAGCTTAACGATTATCTCTGTTTGTATTTTTTTTGGGTAATTTATAAAAAAAAGTTTTTGTTTTTTTAACGGAATTTTGGTTAGGTTTATTACAATTTCATGTAAGTTTTTTGTTCATATTTTATAAAATACGTAATTTACGAAATTCGTTATTGGTTACTTATAAACGAAAGTCGTAAATTAAGATATAAATTTACTGTAACTTCCTTCTGATGACAATCATATCTTTAAACTTACTTTCAATAAGAAAACTTTGCCTAGCACTAACAAGAGTTCACCTAAGTACGATTGAACCTCCTTATGATGAATAAAGCCTCTGTAAAGTTATTTTAAATCATCTTCCATTTATTGAGTGGCATGTTCGATTCTGAATGTTAACCTTAGATTCTTGTTTTTGTCTTTAAAAACGGATTTATTTCCTTTTCAGTTTCTTTAGTAACTACAAGCATGACTTGCGTTTTTCTTGCTTCATAAATAAAAGAGAAATGATCAGAATTAAACACTTTATAATGACGTTATCTTCCAGATTATTGATCACATTAAGAATTTAAGCGTACCGTTGTGAATTGGGTGTGTCCATCAATTATTTTTGATAGAGGTTTATTTAGCTGAAAAAGATGTTGATAGTCTGATTTTTGTTTAACAATTACGTTTGCACTGATCTTAAATTTGATAATCTAATTTTTGTTCAACAATTACGTTTGCACTGATCTTAAATTTGATAATCTAATTTTTGTTCAACAATTACGTTTGCACTGATCTTAAAGTTGATAATCTAATTTTTGTTCAACAATTACGTTAATTTTCTTCTCATCTTGGAAGATTGAAATGTTGTTTATTTAATGTGTTATTCCTTTATCCTTTGATGGAGTCTGGCCATTTTGCATTTCCCGCACTAGCTCGAGATCAACAAATATTGAATTTTCTATCTGAAGAAATTTAATATAAGTGGAATTAAGGGAATAGAAAGAATTTTCAGACTTTACGTTGATGAATTTTTATAGACGGCAAAACGAGACAGTACGCCAAATAAATATATTCACCTTCTTTTAAAGTTTATTTAAACCATTTTTGAAAATAACATGACAATGACATTATTTTCATGAGTCAGAACATTCGATTTTGATCGGGCCAAAAATTTGTGTGGTAAATTACATGACCCCAGAGATGGAATTTAAAGAATTTGAGCCGCGGTTTAAATCCGCCAAAACTCGGTTTAAATTAAGCGCCGGCTTAAATCTTGAAACATTTGATACAATTTTAAGTGGAACCAACCATATTTAAACCGCGGCTTAAATTTAAACCGNCTTCGTAGGAGAAAATTTTTGTGATGAAAGAAAGAATATTTAAATATCTTTATTTCAAATAAATCTGAATATTATGCCCAAAGCAGGGTAATTAATTCAAGAGAGATTAAACCCCATTCAAACTTTGAATTGATTATTAACCCTGAAGCATAGTTTGATAGCAGGGTGACTTAAGTTAAATGAGAAATTTCTGTTTGTTCTTGTTTTACACTGTATCATTACCTGTATAAAAGATAAATACAAGTTATGCATGAAAATTTTATTCCTGTTGAAATATTCCAATTTATAATTTCCTAGACTACTCTAATAAAATATGCCTGTCAAGTAGAATAAAAACTTTATATTTGTTAGAATTTTTCCCGAGACATAATATTTATATATGAAGTTGTAATCTCTATTTATCTGAATTTGTTTGTTTGTTTGTCCGATCATAACTCCTTGACCCCTTGACCGATTTGCCTTAAATTTTGATTGGGGAACTCGGGACAATTCCACGGAATATTCTTACTTTAGTAACTTGGGCAAGAACTAGTTTTTTTCCGTGTAATTTTGAAGATTCAGAGATGAAATCATGAAAATTTGCAGTGTCCAAGTTGAAAATGAAATGCGACGTGCTCTTGATATCTAAGTATAAGTGCAATAATAAGTAATAATAAACCTGAGTTTTAGTTAAAGCCATTTTAGGCGGGTGTCACACCTTTCAAGGCTTGATAGAAAATAATCTGCGGTTTCCCGCGCATCCATATCATGAGCAGAGTAAATGCGCAATATCTTCTGCCGCGTTGCAGTCACGTGATTTACCAGGCGCTTCTGCTTATAATCCAATTAATAAACTTTATAGTGCTTCTCTATGTTGCCGGATTAATTCTATTGTAGTCTTTAGACCAAGTTTTCATTATCTTTTTTAAATTCTTTCTCAGTCTGAATATTAAAAATTAACTAAAAACTTTCATCCCATACCATTAAAGAATTTATGCATGGTGCCCTAGATACCGAACCAACATCCTGATTTCTTGACCTTGACCGAAGACGACGTTCAATGGGACTTCAAACACTATAAATCGACACTGGAGAAACGAAAACTACTTTCATACAATTAAACCCTGAATGAGCCATACATCGAAAGAATTTATCAAATGTCATCTTGACAATTTTTTAATGGGTTTTATACTGTATTTATACTATTTTAGCTAAATCTCAGTACGTGCGAAAATAAATTAATAGCCATGAATATGCGGGAACAGTTTTAAAGAGCTCCATATAATCATTTATTTAAAAAACTAAATATCTACAACATTCCATTATCAGATAGTGAAGAATACGACATTTGATGAATTCCTTTGATGTATGGCTTATTTAGGGTTTAACTGTATCATACCTTAATCTTTTAAATTGTAGTATACAATATTTGCATAATTTTTTTCATGAATTTAACTTTTGTTATTACACAAAAAAAATTTATGTTTACCAAGGTAAGGATTTTGTGTGAAGTATCTTAAATCTTTAATAATTGTTCTCGATATCCAATGTGTGCACTTAAAAACGTAAGGATAAACCACTGGATTTCCAAGATTTACCCGTGTGTCTGCATTATATGGAAATTAATGAATTAAAAACATTTGTGTTTTTATATTTTAATCTTTTCAAAGACGGGTGGGCTGCAGCCTTCGTAGGAGAAAATTTTTGTGATGAAAGAAAGAATATTTAAATATCTTTAGTTCAAATAAATCTGAATATTATGCCCAAAGCAGGGTAATTAATTCAAGTGAGATTAAACCCCATTCAAAATTTGAATTAATTATTAACCCTGAAGCATAGTTTGATAGCAGGGTGACTTAAGTTAAATGAGAATATGCATATTGTAACAATGTAAAAAAATAAATGCACTTCTTAAAAGGGGCTGTGAGCGTACTTAGCAGAATCATTTGTCAATGTTTGTTGAATGCTCCAACAAATTGTGTTAGATAAAAAATTTTAATTTCTAAGAGTGTAATTTAAGTGACCCTCCATGCAAAGATAGGAAAGCCCGATTTACAACGGTACCATTGAACCCTTAAACTGATAAATATTGTGAGAGAAAACGTCGTTTCTCTGACTCTGAAAGTGTTCATTTCTGTAAACTTCTCTATTGTTTCTTATATGCAAGAAATGCGAAAGTACCTTTTGCAGAGAAACCAAAAATGAAAATAAACAGTTAATATGAACATAAACATTTATATAGACTTCATACTTGATCAGACAAAACTTTCAAATGAACCGTTGTAAATCGTGCGATTGGTATGACTTTGTGTCCTCGTAGATCCTCCAGGTTTGGTAAATCTGTAAATCTGAAAAGTAAATCTGTTACACAATTAGAAAGTCCAAATTTTAGATATAAAATTTCAATCGTATGTGCAATTTACTTAAGTTTGAGGTGAAATTGTATGTAAGATTGTCCATAACGAGGTGCTCTACGAGGTCACAAAGCTGTACAGGTAATGCAATATTAGTTTCGTTTAAAATCAAAATATAACTAACTTTTTTTTCAATAACATTTCCACATTGCATTTTTTCTATTGTTAGAAGGTATTTTTATAAATTGTGTAGACATTGAAATATACTTTTAAAAAATGCAGAATTGGCAATTTTCTTTTCAAAACTTGAAAGAGGAATTTAAATCTTCGTCAAACAGTGATTTCAATATTTATTGAAAAACCTCCTAAAGCTAGTTGTAAATAAAAAATCTCTGACACCCCTTAAAATCTTTATTCTATGTTGTTATGTCTAATAATAATGGGTTTTAATTGAGAAGATCAGATTTATAAAAAAACTAAGGAGTGGCTCCCGGACCTGGAAATCTAGAACTGGTCACATGAATAGAAAAGATCAATAAAATAATTAATAAAAAATAATAATAATTATGATAAAAATGCTGGACTGGTTCCTTGTAGGACTACGATTACCGTCCCTTTTTTCACATAATTTTAAATGTCGAAATTTGAAACACTTTTAGAGTGTTTCGCGTCCATCTTCTATTTCAACTTTAAATTGTGGCCCTATCTATTAGCATTTTCTCTTCGTACAATATAAAACAATAACAAAAAAGATCTCAAATTTCGCCTTATTTTTTCTTGGATTTCCAAACTTTTCCAAAATTGTTTATTTTGAGACAAATTTTTTAAATTCTGAGCATCCATAATCCTTTCTTGGGGTCATGTGAGGTCCCACAAAAATGTTGGCCCAATCGTTTCCGCCGTTTGGACGTTTATTAGAAACAGACAAACAAAGTTTATCTTCAGTTATGAAATATACTGTTTAGTGCCAAATTTTAAATTCGTTAATTCCATTTTGTTGTCATAAACATTGCTTTCAAGAAATAGAAAATCAAATTATCTTATTTCAAAAAACCTGAACTTGTCCCAGCTCTACAACTTGTCTCTGACATCATCCATATTTCCTACTTTACATAAAGCATGGTTGTGCGGGGGCCAGAACAATATTTCCAAAGCTCACATGTATCTCTACATAATTATGTAAATCTATGGAAACATCATCTTATCATGCTAAAATATAGATTTTAAATTTTTTTTACAAGATTTAAATATGCATTTACAATAAATATCATTGAATTGAAATATCAAAAATGACCCGATTGCAATCATACTTTTGAAGAAAATAGGAATTTTGAGAATTTGCCAGATACCCAGGCATTTAGGAAATTTATAAAATATTTAAAATACACCACCATCAGATTCCAGTAGGAATTGGAGGGTGGTATATTTTTAAGATTTTGGTAATTTCTCAAATGACTAGATATTTGTGGAATTTCCCAAAATTGGGAAATTGGAAATTTCCCAAGTATTTGAGAAACTTCCCAGATACCCAGGCATTTTGGAAATTACCGAAATTTCCCAAATTCCTATAGGAATTTGAGGGTGTTAAAATTTTAAGGTTTTAGAAATTTCTCAAATTACTGGATATTTATGGAATTTTCCAAAAACCTAGGCATTTTGGAAATTTCNTATGGAAATTAATGAATTAAAAACATTTGTGTTTTTATATTTTAATCTTTTCAAAGACGGGTGGGCTGCAGCCTGCGTAGGAGAAAATTTTTGTGATGAAGGAAAGAATATTTAAATATCTTTAGTTCAAATAAATCTGAATATTATGCCCAAAGCAGGGTAATTAATTCAAGTGAGATTAAACCCCATTCAAAATTTGAATTAATTATTAACCCTGAAGCATAGTTTGATAGCAGGGTGACTTAAGTTAAATGAGAATATGCATAATGTATGACGATTTAAAGAAATAAATGCACTTCTTAAAAGGGACTGTGAGCGTACTCTCTAATAAATTTCAAATTGTTATCTAAAAAAATTTGTTGGAGAAACGGCATCAGAATCATTCATCAAATTTTGTTTAATGATTCTGCTAAGGTGAATTTAATGCCGGTGCTCCAACAAATTTTGTATTGTTGTAATTCGAGCATTGCCATCTTTACATGGAGGGTCATATATTGCCATCATTACATGGATCGGGTCATATATTGCCATCTTTACATGGAGGGTCATATATTGCCATCATTACATGGAGGGTCATATATTGCCATCTTTACATGGAGGGTCATATATTGCCATCTTTACATGGAGGGTCATATATTGCCATCTTTACATGGAGGGTCATATATTGCCATCTTTACATGGAGGGTCATATATTGCCATCATTACATGGAGGGTCATATATTGCCATCTTTACATGGAGGGTCATATATTGCCATCATTACATGGAGGGTCATATATTGCCATCTTTACATGGAGGGTCATATATTGCCATC